>NW_027223752.1:75441086-75491086 GCF_028538775.1 Myotis yumanensis | reverse complement strand
CTGGGGACAGAAAAAAAAAAAAAAAAAAAAAAAAAAGAACCTCTCCCAGAATGCCTGATGGAAGCACTTATATACCAGGTGATGAAACTCTTGACATATAGGTTGGTGAGGGTTTATGCCTGTGGGGTGTGAATATAGATACTAGCTGGAACTTGCCTGCTCGATTTGACTGGTCAATCATTGGCTGTACTATTCTTCTTCTGGCGTTAATAAACCTGAAATAAAACAGAGAGACCGGTCATCAGATGCAAGGTCTGTGCTCCGTGAACACCTTTGCACCAACACTGCGGGGAATACGATCCAGTTGGACATCTACTGGAAATGACCGTTGTCAGTCAAAGGCAATTTTCTCTTTCCCTGTTCAAAAACAGTTGACTGGCTCATCTCGCCCGTCCTCTTATAACCAACCGGAGGCTGGCTGGCAAACATGGCACAGGTGGGGAGAAGTGTATTCCCCGAGAAAGCTTCTCTTCCTTTGCAACTGTGCTTCTGCTTCTCGCACAGGTCGGGACCTGGTTAAAGTTCGCAGGCTGGGGGATTTTCCCCTTCGCCTGCAGTCCCCGGCGCGGGGAGACGCAGCTTCCCCCTTGCAGCTGGTCATAAATGGAGACCAGGCTCTGGCACTCTGCTTTCACAAGGTATTGTTAGGTCAGCAAAGCCATCAATTAGGCTGTCTGAAGTTTTATCACCAACACAGCAGTAATAAGTGCTGGCCAGAAAGACTTCTGCTCTTCGGCAACTCCTGCAGTTTAAGCCTGTAAAGTTAGGGGTCATTTAGAGGTCAGTGCCAGCTGGGGGCGGCCTTTCCAGTCCAAGCGGGGACACCCAGGGCAGGGATAAGGTAACTGCCAACCATAAACCCAGCCACCTTTCAACCCACTAGAAAGGCAGAGCCTCAGGTACACATGGTTGAGATTAGAGCCCGAGAAACGTTTTCAAATCAGGTGGTGGCTGAATCACAGGAATGTGGAGAAGCAGTTATTTCGTCTCGAAGCCTGGATCTAATTTTGTTGGAAATCCAAAAATAAGTGCCTACTTCATGTTACTTTAATGTTTAATAATGCCCATCAAATATTCATGTACAAAGAGAGTAAGATGATAAGAAATCTCCTTTATTTCTCTAAATTTAATAAAAAACAAAACAATTTCCCACCATTTGTGAGTTACCCTTGTCCCTGTGCATTTAATGACGAGCATTCCCCACACATCGGAGCTGATGCACAGGATTCATCGGCTGTGCATTTTGGGGGGTGCTTGAAGGGAGGGGGGGTGCCTAGCATTTAGCAAGCTGTCCCTTAAAAATATACTCATTTATAACATGTCCCAATATTTCCAGTGTCAAATCTTAAGTGCACGGGGACTTAATGATTAATGGTTCTGCATGGGGCCACAGGCAGGAACTGAAAACTCGCTCTTTGAAATTAGCAAAATAAATAAATACATAAAATAAAAAATAAATAAATTCTGGTGCACGTTGGCAGCTTTGCGTTTGCGTTCCTGCGGAGATGAAGTCCCTAGCAGAAGTCCCTTCTGAAGGCCGGCGGCCCACACTCTCTCAGGCCTCCTGTGAGCACTCCAGTGGGAATACAATTAGGCCGGAGAAGAATAGCTGCAAGGAAACCAAAGGAGTCTTTTGCATATGGTGTTTGTTTGCAAAACAATGAACTTCTTTATTACTTAAGAGAGTATGGAGCTCACTTGTCAAAAATGTTACACCCCCGCAGGTTTGGGGAAGAAAGTGACAGGCTAGGAGAGGTGAGAACAAAAGGAAAGTCCTAGCTGCTGTATTTCTTCCCACCTGGCACCAGACATGTTGCTCAGCTAGATCACAGAGCCTTCCAGAATTATCCCTCCAATCAGAAAAGGCACTTAATTATCCACTCTTTCCTCACTGTTTTTACTGGGACCAAGGAGGTCTGCCCTGAGATTTCCACCCCCAGGAGCTCTTTTTATCAGCTCAGGTTAGGGCCCAGTGAGGTGCTCGGGGAGAGGGGCAAACCTTTTCTCTCCTCCTTGAAGTTCCTAATGGAGGACACACATGGCAGGGGTTTCACCTCGTTTTATGGGCTACTAATCCTGGTTTTGTTTTTTCCTATAGGCCAACTCTTTAGGTAAAACGAATTGCTATTTTTTCCCTTTTTAATTTCACCCTTTTGCTCTTTTATTATTTACATCTGGAGGTTGTTCCCTTATTTATGTCTTTCTCTCCAGTTCCCCCAAACACTCCCTTCCTCACAGAGCTGCAAGGCATCATGGTTCTTAGTTCTCAGCAGGAGAACTCCACACTGTCTTCAAACAAATAATTACAGGGAAGGTTAGAGGTTCACTCAAAGGTCATTTCTTTGGATACTCGTCAGAATGTTTACATTAGTAAAAACGGGGTCCTCTCAAAAGGTTGTTCCATGGGGGACACACAACAATGCAAAACATTAAAAAAGCATTCTGCGTGCTAGCAGGTCTTTATAGAAGCGCTGAACTTGGAAATGCCACTCCAGTGTTCCATTTTCAACTAGTTACCATGGCGTGGGCCGATGTTCACTAGCAGTTATGGCGATGGCCTTTCTTTGTCCGGCTCTACTCAACAAACATGCATAGAGGCCTCTGAAGGTTTTCTCTGGATCCTTTTACAAAAGGTCACAGAGATTTTGCTTTTTTCACTTGGGCTCCATTTGGCCTCTCTGAATTTTTGTTCTCAAACAATGTTTTTACTCCATCGTGCTGCATCTTGCCAGATTCATAACTCTACCACATTCTTTTAAATCACACAGAATTTTAAAAACATATGGGCCCCAATTTTTCAGAAATCTCTTGATGTACAACTCCTGCCAATTGTCAACTCCCCTGATCTTGGGATGTCTTATAAACGTCATAGATGTTATTATTAAAGTTAATTAATGAGTTGTCCGTATGAACATTTTAACAGTAAGAAATGAAATTACCCCACTTTGCTAATGATCCATAGCCCACTCTTAAAAAAACACACCAATGCACATATAAAATGGAACAATTTAATTATAGATTAAAAATAAAATTAGGAGTAATTTTTTTCTTTAATATCACTGTGATGAAATTTCCAAATGTAGTCTTCCCCAAAATTATAGGACCTGAATTTTTTTTCCAAGTCTTCTGATCTATATTTTAAAGTGAATGTATTTAGCGCTCAAGCAGTAAGCAGAATATATCAACTTTTGATTATACTGAGATTTTAAAAAGCCTAAGTTGAAAATCAACTGATCTTCAATCTTTCAAGGTCCAAGCTCCATTCATATGGAAAAACACAACTCAATGGTTCAAAGACAGAAAACAAGATGTCTTAAAAAGGCTCAAAAGGTTTCTTGAATATTAAATGGGTCTTACAAAATAACATTTTGATGAGTTAAGTGTAAATGAATCAGACACATATGGATTAAGTTATCCTAGAATTTCACACGGGTTTAAAAAATAAGGGGAAAAGAGGGTCTTGGCAAAAACATTTTGGACTTTGCCAAACCCAAAACATTTGAAAAATTGCTGAAGACATCCAACTAACCAACATGCAGCAAGCTGCACCCAACTTTAATGAAAACCCCCAAAGTTATTTCCAATCCAAAGACTGTTAGGTTTTTCATCTGTATCTGATATATAAAAAAAAAAAGTTTCTAAGTCATAATGTCATCCCGGAATGATTTTGAAGTTGAGGACATATAATATACTCCTCTATTGGTACAAACAATTTAACCCAAAATTACAAAGTCTTCTTAGATATTAAATAGCTCTTAAAAACATGCTGAGGTTTGTGCAACTTGCGTGTAAAACGTGCCGAATATGATAAATGCCATAAATAAAATGTGCTAGTAAGTCTAGTGCCTTATCCAGATTTCACTTAGAAAAAAATTTCATTAGCCACATTGTGACTTTTTTTAAGGGCTAGAGATAATTCCATTAGTGACTCCTTAGGGAATGAGTACCCTAAAGTGCACGAGTTCCATTGATTTGTATTGAACACAAAGTTCGTATCCAGGCTCACACAAAGGCTCTGGAGAGTACCTACTGATACCATCGACTTTCTAACTAAGTTTTACTAAAATAGAAAGTGCAATCGTTTGTGGGACCCTTAAAAAGAATACACTACGACTGCTATGTTAAAAATAATTATAGAAATACTTTTAATGACTTTCCAAGAATCACAGGGCCTTTTTGAGTCAACTTGGAGAGATGAAAAAAGAATATTTTTAAAAAGAATAAACCCAAGATAGAAAAATATTGTTAAAATCTCATCTTGTTGTCTTGCTGGAGAGATATTTCCTAGAGACCTCCCTCTATCCCCACCTTAACCCCCACCCCCACCCCCACCCCCACCCCCACCCAAAAGCCAAACTTTTCAGCTTGCATACTTTTCTGCAACTGAAATCTCACCATCTTGATTTTTCTTTTAAAGGCTTTTCACTCCAAAGCCCATTTCAGATTGATAGAAGTAGGCTTAGGTGTCGTTCCTGATTGTTGGTTGATTTCTTTTCTTTCTTTCTTTTTCCTCCCTTCTTTTTAAATGGTTGAT
The DNA here is from genome assembly GCF_028538775.1 of Myotis yumanensis. Lineage (NCBI taxonomy): Eukaryota > Metazoa > Chordata > Mammalia > Chiroptera > Vespertilionidae > Myotis > Myotis yumanensis. Next base: position 75,486,552 of record NW_027223752.1, on the reverse strand, counting down.
AAATCCTTTTTTTCTGGTTCACTAACTTCATGTCACACCTGGTAACCAACTCCTTTAGGCAGCATTCCTTATGTTAGAAAGTGAGGCCTCCATGGAGTCACCTGGAAACCAGCCAGCCCTGAACACTGAGAAGGAAGCATGACTCCTGGAATTGAAGCTTTTGCATGGATTGGTCTGGTCTAGGAAGGGGGCTGGCTTGCCGAAGAGGGATCAGATCAACTTGGGGGAAGTGTTGTAGGCAGCGTGGGACTGGGTACCTGTTAAAAAATGAAAAATCTCTACTTCCCTACCTTTCCTAGCCAGGGCTCCTCAGGGAAGGTGCTTATTCACAGAATTTGCTACTCCTTGGTGCTGAAACAATGAAGCCTCAACCAAGCCAGTTATCAAGTTTCTTTCTTTTTTTTTCTTACTTTGAAAAAAACAAAACCAAAAAAAACAGCTAGTCTTTTTCTGTGCTGTGTTATGGTCAAGAGGGGGAAGGCAGAGGTGGGTGGGTGGGAAGAGATTAACCAAAGAACTTGTATGCATATATGCATGACCCATGGACACAGACAACAGTGTGGTGAAGGCCTGGGGTGGGGGCTAGAAGGGGTCAAAGGGGAAAAGAAGGGGACATATGTAATACTTTCAATAATAATGATTTAAAAAAAGAGTGGGGTTTTCTCAGTAAGATACATTAAATTGATTAAATCAATGTGTTAAGCAGGTTTACCTTTGACCATGTACTTGGGCACACAAATGATTGAGTCTTGTTGCAAACATAAATTTTTCACTGGTGGCCAGACAGTAGGTATTTTCTCGCAGACAACAGTGAGCACAGTAAGGTAAATGAAATTCGTGGGCTACTTAGGGACACATTCATGGTTCATAACTAATTTCCATGAGCTACAGCTTAATTTATAACTTGATAGGTACCAGATTTGTCCACAACTCAAAAGACAAATGAACTAATGCTCATACATTTACAATATGAAAACATGCTATTAATCTGGAATCACAAACCTTTTGTAGCTTTATGAATATGCCTTGAGTACTGGAGTGTCCATGCTGACACAAAAGGCTCTGGGCAAAATGATCAAGTCGGTGCTGGTTATCTTTGGTGACCTTCTACAGTGTTCTTTCAAAATTCTTTCTTGTATCTAATTTTTCCCTAAAGTTACACAGGCTCACCTAGGTTCTTCACCCCACTTTGAGTAAACCCTTCTCAGTCACTAGTTCATATTCCAGACTTCTCCAAAGAGCAAAGTGATAAAGAGCATGGACTCATATTCTCTGCCCTTTTCTGGCTGTGTGACCGTGGGCAAGTCTAGTTAACCTTCAAAGCCTTGGTTTGTTTCCTATCTATAAACTGGGGCAATAATTGGGCCCAAATTGTTTTGAGGATTAAAGGAAGTGTTATATGAAAAATCGTTGGCACAGTGCCTGGCACATAGAAAGAGCTCATGGAATGTTAGCTTATACTCAAAATGCACTCAGCCCATACCCCTCCTAAAGAGCTCTGTTCTTTTATTGGTAATAATTAAGACTAGGTGACCTGGCCTGTGTGGCTCAGTTAGTTGGGCATCATCCTGTGCACCTAAAGGTAGCAGGTTCAATTCCCAGTTAGAGCATGTGCCCAGGTTGAAGGTTCTATCCCAGACTATACAGGAGGCAATTAATATTTCTCTCTCACTACAATATTTCTCTCTCTTTCCCTTCTGCTCTCTCTCAAGTCAAAATATCCTATATAATAAAAGCCTAATATGCAAATTGACCAAACGGCAGAATGACAGGTCAGTGGGGGATGGACCCGGTGAGCAGGCAGTGACAGGCCAGCCAAGGTGGGTGCTAGCGGGCAGAGAGAGGGAATGGCGATTGGGGGGGGGGGGAGGGCGTGGTGACCAGCGGCAGTGGAGGGACAATTGGAGGGCGGGGTCGGCTGCTCGCTGGCAGGTGCCATCCACCAATCAGCCCACTGATCGCTTCCTGCAGAGGGAGGCCAGACTCGGCTTAGGCCCGCTCCCCGCAGTCAGAAATCCCCCAGGGGCTCCCGGTCTGCAAGAGGGCACAGTCTTTAATAAAAAAACTAGTAGGTGGGTGGCTATTAAACCAACCCATGCTGAGTTGATAAAATGGTAATAATCTGTTGTACCCCAACGGGTAGCATCTGTCCACCTGGGAGGGTCTTTCCAGAGATCCCAGCCAATCTGAATGTATAATGCCACAGTGGGGATGACTTCAGACACTGGAGCAAGCATCTGCTAGGGGGCTAGGTAGTATGGCGAGCTCCTGGAATCACACAGTCTCTTAATGGTTCTCTAGATCCCCATGGACCAGCCACACCAACCTGACCCTGATCTTGTTAGAACTGCAGAAATACTGTAGTCCCTACCCTGGCGCTGCTGAATCTGAATTTTATGTTAAAAGACCCCCAAGTGATCTGTGCACATTTATGTTTGAAGGTCCTGCTCGAGATCGCATACCAAATAGATGATCTAGTACGTTGCCTAGGATCAAGTTTTACCTGTGAACCTTAGCTACGAAGATGTACGCATTATTGTCTTTGGTTATCTTGGATCTAAACAGTCTTTTAATCACTTGCCTTGGGCGACAAACAATTCGTAATAATTTAATTCATTTCATTCCATCTGTACCTCCTAAGGAAAAGTTGGGCCAATAAGCCAATAACATGTTTTTTATGAAAATTGTTATCTCTCAGGAATGGATAGGAGGAAGATGGTAGAGTTTCCTTTTTATTTTATGTAACTTGTGCTGCTTGAGTTTTAATAGTAGTATGATTATTTTTATAATTAAAACAATTTTAAAGGTGACCTGGAGAATTTGGCATCTTATTTGAGTAAGGTTTATATGGCCAATAGTAGACTTTTTAATAAGGGTATCGCAGAAATTTCCTCTAAGACAGAAAATTACCTTTTATTTCCTTTACAATACTGAGCAACAAAGCCCACTATTCTCTAAGTATAATCGCACCTGATGACATGAAACACAATGTCCCAGCGGGTTGTGATGTTGAAGCCCTGCTACTCTTACAGAATTGCCATCAGATTATTCATATGTGGCTATTAATCATGCACTATAAAAGTAATCTTTCAAAGCTACTTGAAAGTGAGGGAGGAGAAAACACACAAACTTCCTTAGCTATTCATATCTAGGATCTATCCTCTTCAAGATAAAATACTAAGTCAATAGACATAAGCTGTAGTATATTACCTCATCCTATACATGATTTATTGCAGATGGAAATCAACTTGAAAATGAATTACTTTGAAAGTTTTACTCCTGACATTAAAATTCCAGATCTTTATACCTACACACCTTGTAGTGCTTCTGAAAACAACTCTTTGCGGACACGGAAGATGCATCTACAACTTTATTGAACTCTCTCAGCCTAAAAAGCAGGAGCAATCGTTTTCGAAATTACCAACACCCATTGCCTGCTCATTCACCTGAACGCTATAGCCTGACTGGGCTTTGAAAAATCAACCAGTCACCTATCATCAGTGAAGTCCATTTTAGCCAGTTCTCATTATGTTCTTAGCCATTTACTAATTCAAGCTAAGAGGAGAAGATCCTGACAAATCTAGTATCTTTTTAGCTCTTATGATCACCTTTGATTGAAGCATTAATTTTCTATCCTACTTCTCAGTGGAAACCACCTCGGCATTAACTTGCCAAAAATGCACCAAGCTGTTTAGCGATTGCGTATTAGACATGTTTGAGGAGATCAAGGTGCACTCACATGCCCTGTGCTATGGATCTCTCTCTGATTAGCTTGTCATCTGCTCGGAAGAAGATGTAGGCTGATTCTCCCATACAGTCTAGCGGGCCAGCTGTTAGCTGCCTGTCAAGCCCTCAAGTGGACAAGTAGTCCAGGAGCAAAAATGTCACTCCTTTGATCTGGCGAGGAGCAGCTGCTGATTTATAGAGTAGGACTTTGTTCTTCCGTTCTATTTTACTTTCTTTCCTAAGGCAGAACCACAAAATCCAGGAGAAAAAAAAAAAGTGCCGTTCCCAGCAACATCAACAAGCTCTGACAACTGCAACAGGGTTTTTCTTGGCCCTAACAAAGCTCTCAGGCATCTCCTTTGACGCTCACCTTTCCCCGTCCCGTACCCTCCACCCCCCCCCCCCACACACACACCATTTTTTGCAATGCGGTAGTTATTGTTTAATTCAGCTTCTGTAAATGGAATGGACTGTGGCCAGCAAGCCTGGGGCATAAACACACCTGTATGAAAGGAGCCTTATTGTAGCAACCATCTACAAGCAGGCTCGCATGAACCACGCGTTCCTGGGTTCAGAAAGAATGCTCCATTTTTCCTGACAGCAAATTTTACACTAAGTGAGTTTCTATTTTTAATGCCACCAACCTATGGTGACCACATTTGAACTGTTTCCTTTCCAGAGGCATCCCACTCTTTAAATCAAAGAGAAAAAAGGATTAGATTCTTTTCATCTGTGAGCAAACAGATCCATCAAAAATGTTTATCCACTGTCTATAATATCAATCAGTAAGTGCTGAATTAAACAGCCAGGAAGGCTTTAGCAAATGCAATATCAAAGATGCCATAATGTTGATTTCATTACCACCGATTTATACTGACATCGGCTTCCCTGAGCAATATATAAGAGAAAAAAACACCACCAACAAAATCTACGTAAGCCATATGCACTGTCTTGTTAAGAATTAAAATGATTTCAACCACATGATCCTGTTCTCAATGAATAAATCTGTCAGGACAGAGATGCCCTGTCAGCCAAGTGGAGCATGAAACAATGTGGCCTTGAGATAAACTGTGAGAAGTCATCAGCCATATGTATATACATACATGAATGTATGTGTGTACACACACAAACACACATGTGTGCATACACATATATGTATACACCTGTGTGTACATGCACACACACGTACATGTGTGCACTCACACACACACACACACACACCAGGTGATCAACTTTGCCAGAGATTAACCCTTGGCTAAGTTTTCTGTGCAGTAATTGAAAGGAAGAGTAAGAAAAAGGTATCAACTCTAGGATATTTAGACATATTTACCACATAGGTCAAAGACGGGAATTTCATGGGTAGTGGGAATGCTAAAAGCAAGGGAGAAAAGAACAGTTGCTAAAAATCCTTGCTTCCACTCCATCATACCATGTTCTAGTGTTTACTCCCTTCTTCCCTTTCACGCTTCTCCAGGGGAATAGAGATCGTTCTCAGCCTTATTTCTTGCTTTAGCCTATGTCCCCCTTTAGTCCGTCAGAAGTTACTAAGCACCCACCTCCTCTCCATTCAGAGAATTGTAATAGCAGATGCTTTCTCGGGGGAGGGGTGCATAACCCAGTGAGAGACTGGGTTCCGGAGGGGACAGAATGAGTAGTAGGCAAGGAAAGAAAAGTGTAGAGAAGCAGTGATTATGGAAGGCTTATTTTCATCCTTTTCAGTCCAAAAGATCAGAATAAATGATTTTTAATGTTCATAGTATTCTGTGCATATAAGTCTTCACATCCTACACTTAGCAAAAGATAAGTTTAACAACAAAAATTTGACAAGAGAATACATAATAAGAAATTATATACAATACATAAATATATAATTATATGACTATATATATATATTAATATATATATATATTAAAATTTTGCAAAAGCAGTCTATGCTTTTACAGATTTTCATCTTACACCCAGAGAAACAAATTAAAAATCCCGATTGGAAAAAACATAATAATTATAAAACAACAGAGTCCACACTCAGTAAATAAGTGTGATCGGGTCAATGAAAGAAGTCAGATGGAAGCTAATCACCAATTCTTGGAGGAGGAACCAGATTGAAAGAGCCCAGGTTACCGGGAAGGACGGACGTAAGGGAATGGCACGTGTGAAGACACCAGGGCCCATTTTCACAAGGGAGGTGAAGAAGCTGAGTTTAGACTGGCTCCTGGTTTGGGGTGGAAACATGGCTACGGTTAATAGACAAGCTGGTGGAGGTGCCCCCCCCACCCCGCGCCCCCCACAGCTCTATGGAGATATAACTGATATTTAATGCTGTGGAAGTTTAAAGCATTCAACATGTTGTTTTGATATTTATTTTGCAAAATGATTGCCACTGTCACATTAGCTAAAACCTCCATCATGTCATGCAATTACAGTTCTTTCTTGTGATGAAAACATTTAAGATCTACTCTCTTAGCAACTTTCAAGTATATAATACTCTGATGCAGGCTCCTGAGTGACAAACTGAACCCCTAAGGTTCCTGAATGGTGACATGATAAAGTAAAACATGGTGCTGAGGAAGGTCTAGTCCAAGAGCCACCTATAGGATGAACTGATGAGAAGCTATACACTGAGAAGGTAGAAGAGGGAAAGGAAATGAGCCCTCATGAAGGCGGCAGAAATGAAAAGGTGGGGCCTTTGGCTTGGGGAAGGGCTGCTGAATTGTGCTTACTCCACAAAGAAGAAACACAAATGTAAAACGTATAACCGAGGATACACCTGAGCATCTACGTGTGGTATGCTACCGTATACAGTGGATGGAAACTGACACTGACAAAGAATTTCTATTTGATGCATTTAGGAGAGGGAAGCAATTTTCCAAATATCTCCTTTGCGTTGACAGTGGGACTTCAGGCTGAGACGCTGTACAGGCCACTCAAGAGATAGTACAAGAGAAGAGTGAGAGGTTAGAAAGAAGCGACTTTAACTCCAAACCCCTCTAATTTCATCAAAACTCCAAAACTAGATGCATATTCCAGAGCTGTGGCAACAATGATGATACACTGCTTGGCTACTTCCAAAAAACAATTACTTCCTCTTCATACAGCTTCTGGCTTTAACAGGGACCCCCATCCAACAATGGCTGGCCATGCCAATTCTCAGCGAAAGTCTCTGTGATCTCGGTCTTATTTCTATCAGCTCCAGTTGGCTTTCCCCTTTACTTCTGAGATAATAGGTGTGACTTGATGTAGAGGCTGATGATAACATACCTGTTATTCTGGAAACTGCTACACTAAAACTTGGGTTCCACTCCATACTTAACAATGAAATGTATTCCAGGGTTTCAAAAACCGGGTACAGGAAAATACATACAGGAGATGGTATGTTTTACGCTACATAATGCAATCCAGGGTGGGTTTTTCTCTAGGTAGTGACAACTAATTTAGAAGAGAACTGATAGGACCGCCTATTTCATTTTAAAGGGACTCCATTAAGTGTGATGGCTTCCAAATTGTGTCCTCCTTTCAAAACATATTTTTCTTTTTAAATGGGCTTTTAAGGTGAAAAATATGGCACTTCCCCCAAAATGGTGTGGAAACAAATGGTTCTCAAGTCTCTATTCTTCAACTCAGGCCCAGCCTCCCCAAGGCCAGCCCTCTGAAGCCACGAGGTGTTTGGCAGGAAGGGGTGTGCATGTGGGTGTCCCGGAGGCCCTTTCATTTGTCTGTGGGGCTCCTTTTTCTCAAGCAGCAGGGAGGCTCCGAAGCCCAGCCAGGCCGGCCGGCCGCAGTGTTTGCACGCCCGCTGTTAGCCTTCTTTCCATCCTCCTGCTGGTTTAAAAGAAAAGATGTGGCAGAGGACACATGCAGATGGTGGCAACCTTCTCGGGGCCCTTTCTCAATACCACTGCTTTCTCTAACGTGTAGCCTGGTCTCCTGTTCGTTCGAGAGGCTGAGATTTTAGCACTTTTAAAGGGAGCCATACGTGAGAAATCTCCTAGGTGTTAAACTTTAGAGTGGCTTCAACCCAAAATATGACAAAATGAGATGAAAACACAGAAAGTCAAGTAATATTAAGAAAAAGATCCAACAAACAAAATATCATACATATGCATTTATATCATAGTCTTTCTATTTAAACCAAATGTTATTTAACCAGTTTTTACTGGCATCTAGTATAGGTGCCAAGGGGGGAGTGGGGGTAGAATCAGAGATCTAAAAAATTTCTAAGTCACTTCAAATAAACCATAGTTCTCAGAGCAATGCATCTAACAAAAATCTTTTTAAAATGTTATTTTAACATATCCCATTATGTCGAGAAGCAAAACAGGAAATCTATTCGTGGACATATGACTTAACGTCCTCACATTTACGATGTTCAAACACCCAATACCAAATTCCAAATAAGATTTCCTGACTGCCTTTTCTTAATATCAAATGAAACCTCTTTTCCTTTGACTTGACAGCCAGGTAGCATCTGTACCTTCTCCAGAGATGTCATATGCAGTCTTTCCAATGTGGCGGTATTATTACCTACAAAATTTTTAGCATCATCTCGTAATCATAAAAGATATAAAACATATCTTTATAAATCACAAGAGACGCAGTGAGCCAGCAGTTACGCCACAACTGCTTCAGAGGGTTAGTTAGTGCATCCCCCGCCCCCCCGATTTGCAGAGGAATAAAGACATCAACTTTCGACTCTGACATTCCACATGAAGCTAAAAGCTCCAACAGACAAAGAAGCAAACACACTGTACTGCAATTTGAAAAAAAATTTAGATCAGATTCATATTTCACATCTATCAGAATTAAGTGGTTTAACTTAACCATTAGAAATAGAAATGATGGCATATTTAAATTATCTTCATTTTCACAGTACAGATAAAGTAACATCATCATCTACCAACAAATAATTTAAGTTAGAACTTGGTTTAACTGCCTCATATTCTTACCTTGGAGACAGGTAATGTACAAATAAACAAAAAGGTGCCTGGTCGGTATGGCTCAGTGGTTGAGTATCGACTTATGAACCAGGAGGTCATGATTCAAGCCCTGGTCGGGGCACGTGCCTGGGTTGCGGGGCTCGATCCCCAGTGTGGGGCGTGCAGGAGGCAGCCAGTCAGTGATTCTCTCTCATCATTGATGTTTCTATCTCTCTCTCCCTCACCCTTCCTCTCTGAAATCAATAAAAAATATTAAAAAACAAACAAACAAGCAACAAACAGGCAATTGATAAGTATAAAGTTAATATGCTAACGTACTAGGAATACACTATTCCTTCTGTCTTTTCTGTCTTTTCTTCAATGGCCACTTGGTCAATACACCCTTCAAAATTCGTATCCGATATCACTTCTTTGAGATAACTTCCCTGGCCCCACTGTCTGAGGAAGAAGCCCATCCTCAGTCAGTAGCACCAGGCTAACACGCCCATCACAGCATTCAGTCAACATCATGGTCACGATGTACTAGCATTTGTCTAGCTTCCCACCAGCGAGCCTTAGAGAGCAGGGACCATATCTTAATTCTATGTTACTGAGATTGTGTCCAGCTTATAGTACATCCTCAGTAACATGTTTGGTGAAGAAAACCTGAGTGAATGAAAATAGGGTCCCCTGTCTTGGAAATAACGTGGGATTGAGAACAGAAGAGCTCATAGGGATTGTCCTTTCCTTATTTTGCAAGAGGCATAGCTGAATCCCTGATGAAATGATTGTCCCTAGAATCAGGCAGAGCCAAGCTGGAAAATAACTGGCTTCCTGGCTCTGGCCTATTTAAATTTGTCGTTAGACACAACTGAAGATACAGACCAAAGATTCAAGGTCTGAGTCCATCTGGGCATTAGAGACACCAGGCAAATCCTAGGTGCCGGGTCAAGGAAGAGAAGGACTTGACTTAGGAGAATGTGGGCATCCGACTTTCCTAGGCTGGGAACAGGTGCTGAGTTACACTGGGGCATGGTAAGTCCAGTAGACCAAAGAGGAGAGAGCAAGCTGAGAGTAATGGGAACTGAGTATATAGTTTATTACTACATGAGGCATTACGGTGTGTGTGTGTGTGTGTGTGTGTGTGTGTGTGTGTGTGTGTGTTGGGACAGAGAAACAGTGAGTAGGAAGTAAAGGAGGAAAATGTGTGAGATGCAGACAGAAAAGGAGGATAGAAAACTTGCTTTAAATATTTTTTCTCATATCTTTCTAGGGAAGTTTTTCTCAAATTGTGCCCTGAGGGACACTGCTGTCACCGGGGTAGTAGGTCAGAAATGTAGGGGAATCACACACAGGGAAGCACAATGAAGATGCTTCCTTTGCTGCAAGTTATGCCGCAGCCTGTACTGTGTCAGGAACCTCAAAGAAGGAGCCACGGGATAAATCTGTCCCTAACCCTAGTTATTGAGATGGGGGGGGGGGGGCACTAGGGTTCCAAGGATTTGAAAACTGAAACAGCATTCATTTTGTAACCCAAATTGTATTTAAGCCATTGATCGACTTGAAATAGAATTTCTATCTTCAAATTTGCCCAATGCAGACTCAGATACGGGAAGCATTTGTAGGGCTCTTGTTGTATATCTCACCTGTTCATAACGCCACCTCCCACGATTACTATAAAACCTGGCTACTCCATAGACCTTTGACCCCAAAAATGTTTGCTGGCTGAGTGTTCTCTCGAACGTGTCTATCTCAAAGGTAATTTAATCATTAGAGAACAATTTTAGGCTGGGATGTTTTCTCCAATCTTTCCTTTTTCTCACTTTCTCATATTCTCCCACTGAATAAAACATTTTTTTAAAACTATCATTGGGTATTTTGCTATGTGTGCTTACAATTTCTGCTTCAGAATTCGGCTTAGAAACTGAAGACTCATCTTAAATGTAAGATAATTTTTTGTAACACATTCTGCGTTTTTTTATTAATCAGAACTGTGATTGGGCTGTGGCCATCTAAGTTGAACATGTCTATTACAGGTGTTAGACATATGTGGAGAGAGAGAGAGAGAGAGTGAGAGAGAGAGAGAGAGAGAGGAAGGAGGAGGAGGAGGAGAAGGAGGAGGAGGAGGAGGACGAGGAGATGGGCAGGATTTAAGGGGAAAAGAAGAGAGAAGGGAAAGAGACAGGAAAAGAGGAAGTGCTCTTGGCTAAAGTACATCAATGCACATCAAATCCTCCTTCCTCCCCTCCCCCATCTACTTTCTTGTTTACGGAGTGTACAAGTGCACAATGAGCTTTTACTTGTAACTGTGTTAAACGCCACCTGCCTGTCCCTGAACCCCGCCCTCGGGGGCTGTGGTCAGCCTGCGAAGGGCCTGGTGCTCTAAGGGACGCTGTCATTTAGGCCAGCAGCAGTGCTTCACTCCAGGAGGCAAAAATGACTCAATTGTTGGGCTTATTGACTCCAGGGAGCACAGCTAGTCTGTCATTACCACGGAGTGCAAACACCCTGAGCTCTGTTTTGGCCCCCTTAAAATTACTATTTGCTGTGAAGGATTGGCAAAGCAATTCTTAAAATGATGGGGGTGAAAGCCAGGCGAGCGCCATTATGGGCTTTTCCTTCCGTTTCAGCAGAAGCGAGCAGGACGGCCTCGTCGGAGCCTGACCCACTTCTTTAACCTCTGGCTCCCTTTGCTGCATTCACATATACTAACTGGCCGTGTAAGCCCGAGGGGAGCCAAGAACCTCACGACCGAATTATGGTTCTGTTTTTGTGGGTAACCCCTCCTTGGGTGGAAATTAAACCCCAACAGAAATACATCTCAGGTCCACACAGAATCCAGGAGGAGGAGGAACGCCCCAAACCAAAGGCCCAACCACAGTCCCGCAAAGACCACAGCAGCCAGGGAGAGGTCGGCTGAATGCTACACCGGAGGAACTATTTGAAAAACCAAATCAATCCAATTAAGTAAGTTACAAAATTATTTCCCCGTCTCTTATCCACTCCCCTCGGTTCGTGCCCACGACGTACTGATGCTGCATAATTGCGCTCAGGATGCTCAGCTCCGAGCCGTAATGAGCTGCCCGTGCACAAAGGCAGCGAAAGCGGTTTCCCCACAGAGTGATCTTCTCAATTATTTATACTTGCAACACTTTCACATAATGGCAGTTTTAAAATCAAACAAACAAAGCAAACCGTGCAATAAAGGAAGGAGACAGGAAGGTGTGCGGCCCTTTCCCTCTCCGTGTTGAACCCCAGGAGGGAGAGGCAGGCCGTGGAGCGTCAGCCGAACGCCGTAGACGGAGAAGTCCCCGGGGCCTCGCCACCCGATGACATCAGAGCTTCGCCAGGGCCACCTGGGTGAGGGATCAAACAAGCTCCATACCTGCCTGGCTTTGCTCTGTCGTACCCAACTGTATAGAGGGAGGCAAACTTTATTTTTCCCTTTTACAAGTTTGCCTTTGAAAATTCCTAACTAGATGACTGGACCCCATCCTACTCTAAAAAAAAAAAAAAGAAAGAAAAGGTGCTAAGCTGTCAAAATGATGTCAGTGGAAACAGACAGTGGCCATGTGTGGCCCAGTTGTCCCCCAGGCTGGGGAGGGGCTGCCACCGTCTGAGGGACTTGTTCGCACTGTCCACACCTGCCTCTGCTCCATCACTACGACCGTATACACAAAAGGGGGAACGGTGCTGCACTACGCAGGGACAGGCGGCATACAACCGAGGGCGTGTGTGACAGAAAGGCAACATTCTATTACTGTCTCTAATCTTTAACATTGGAATCTGTTGCGTGAAGTGCGTGCTGCTACCGCCAGCTCTGACCTACTCTGCTCCTGGTACCTAGCTCGGTGGCTGCTCAGAGTAGATGCTCAATAAACGCTACCTCGGTGGTTGTTCCCAGTTCATCAGTCCACAGATGTGGTTGAGGAGCTTATATTTTAAGAAATTTAAAGTGAACTTTACACCAGATACACCTGTAGACCTGCGTGAAATCTACACTTCGTTCCAGATTCTCTATGAAAAAGCGCAGGTTCCGGCTTTTAGGAAGTAGTTGCTCACTTTACTAAAAGAGTTATTCTCCAGTAAGTACATCACCGATCTGCCACGCGTAAATCTGTGACTGAAGATAGTCATTCACAATGCCAGGGAAACACTGCTTTTAGATCCCCTACTAGCCATTTCCAAATAACAAATGTGAAGCAACTATTTCTTTAAATTCCTGCAGGGGAAGATTATAAAGACACAGTAAAAGAATAACAGACACCTCAAAATTTGTCTCTTACAATATGCCTGCAGGCGCACACATTACATTTACACACACACACACACACACACACAGACACACACACTTGTTTTTCATAAATGTGACTTGTGACTGGAGACATCTCTTGACTTGTCACTTGGTTAAAGAAAACAACACACCATCCCTTAAGGAGATTCTCCCCCCTCCCCGCCCCCCCCCCCCCCCCCCCCCCCGACGCACACAGGTACTATTGCGAAAGGTCAGAGGGAAAAACATACCCCATGCTGCAAGGAAACCAAACCATGACCCATAACCACTGCGGACAGGCTGTGGGTGGGGTCATCGGAGTGAAGAAGTTGGGAGTAAGATGGGATCCACTGTCTTGTTTTACACCCCGCCACCTCCACAGGAATCAAACGAACTAAATATCATATTGTGGCCACCTGCTGATTCTGAAAGCTCTTAGCCATCCAGAGTTAGGAATGGACCCCGTTTTGCTAGCTCCTCCCTTTCTTCCTGCCACTCTCACTTCCAAGATCAAAGGGCTTGGTGCTGTGATGGGAGCAGAGGGATTGTGGACCCAGTATAAAACCACACCCTGCTACTTAGCCTCCCAGCAGCCCTTGCGGCCTTCAATACAAAAAATGATCTCTCTAAGTGTGTGCATGTGTGGTTACAGACTCGACAAAGGAGAGAGGAGAAAGCCCATGGTGGTAAGGAGATTAAAAACACATCCTTGCTGTCGGCAAACAGAAATCGGAATGAACTTGGATGTATTGCAAAGGTGTCCTGCGATGTGCATAACATATTTTCCGAACACACTGGGGCAACGACTAGGGTGTGATTAATCATTATGTGAAAGAATTATTCCATGTTAAGGTCTAGCAGGGAGTTGGGTGGTTTCTGTCTTTTCAAATCCGGGCCAGTGCTGAAGGGACGTCTCAGATTCTGTGCATGGACCCCAGTTCGCTGGAAAAGCGCTCCCTCTGGCAGTCAAAACTGATTTAAAGATCAGGAGATTATGGGTGGAAGTGAGTTGGTCTGGAGAGTGAAACCAAAAGCTGACTGGGGCTGAGAAGGTGTGGCTGTGGTCCCTGTGAGGGCTCCACGGATGGGAATAGAAGTTGCTATCCGTGGCTTGAGGGCAGTCATATTATACGGCCCTCAATTCCCAAATGTGACAAGTTCGCAAGAAACCTTAACCTCTATTTTTTCCAGCTTTCCTCAACCACAGCAACAGACTCATTCTTAGCAGACCAGCCAATTAACCAAGCATTTAAAAAAAACCCACAAATCTATAGCAGCAGCTTTGCAGGACACAGAGAATCGTTGTTGTAATGAGTTGCTAAATAAGTTGAAACAAGACTCCGGTTGATACAATTAATTTTAAAAATAATCGGAAGAAACGATTCTTTCTTTGGAGCACCCCGTGTGTGTGTTCGCTTTCATGTTTCAGTTCGCAGCAACCTGGCCTTCGGCTTACCCTTGACTGGTGGCAGATCTGATAAGGGCTGGCACAGATATGCTGCGCCTGGTTTACAATTTGTTTTGCAACATCCCTTCCCAGATACACATAATCCAAGTACAACTTCTTTAAAAAAAAAAGTGTTTACTTGTCCTGGGCTCAAGGATTTTTTTTTCTTCTTCTTAATGTTCCCTCAGGATGCTGGCTTGCAACCTGGAAGAAGCTTGGATTTCAGCTCCAGTCTCCAAGGTATTCTACTGTTCGGCGGGGCCATGCGCTGGAGGGAAGCTCTCTACCTTGCTGATTTAATTAATGGGATTCCTTTCATTATTATGGGGATTTAGTTTCTTCTTGCCTCTCAGTGTTTGGCAACACTGATTTATGTTTTATATTTTGAAGGAAAATTTATTGTTCTTTGACAGCTGAGGCTCGGCAAATCCCTGGCACTGAAGGGACCCCAGGGAGGTGCCGCCGCTGCCCTGCCCACCTGTATGCTGTCATCTCCAGGGCCCCCTCCAGAAGTGAGAAGAACCATCAGCTGTGTGAGGCCCGTCCCACGCCTCCGCCCTCTGATAATTACGCCAGCAGGGGCTGGCCCGTTCCCATTTATTTATGAATGGCGGCATTGGTAGGGGGATCGGTAACTGCGAATCACCGATTCATCTGAGTGAGGCAAACCGTCCATGAATCTTTGGACTGGATTTCATCTCTTGACCAAACGGAGCTCACTGAATTACGTGGTAGACTGTGCTGCCCTTACTAGGATGATCATGGCTGAACCCAAATCAGGGTGCATTTTCTAAATATGAGCACACTTACACGGTCAATAGAAATGTTTGAAATTAGTACTAGAGAAAATTTGGCAGGCAATGCTTTCATGATGCTACTGGATTACCATGCAAACTCCAAAGTCCAACAAATTCTGACTTGGAGGAGAAGTAAAAAATATTTAGTGAAAACTCTAGAAGACTTGTAGTAAATTTATATTTTAGGTGAAAAATTTCAGGTATCAGTTGAAGTCAATAATTTGATTATAATCAACATCTCCTTTTCTCTGAGGGCGTCATAATTCACCTCTATTCATCTTACTATAATTAACGTTTATTGAGCGAGGCCATAAACTGAGTCTGATTTGATTCTCACAAAAACCTTCCGAAGTAGGTAAGAGGATCAGCTTTCCCATTAGATGGCTGGGGAAACTGAGACTTAGCATATCCAATGATATGCCTAAGGTCACACTGTTCGTGAGTGGCAAGGTGGGCCTGAGATCTGACTTACTGTGTTCCATGTGAATATGTAGAATGGGCTCCACTTTTGAGAGCACATCTATGACAGTGACCAGAAGGAGCCAGGGGCTGAACTGCCTTCCCAGATCTCCATGTTGAACGCCCAGTCCCCATGTTGAATGCCCAGTCCCCAGGACTTCAGAATGTAACCGCATTTGAAGATTAGGTCTTAAAAGACATAAGTTAAAATGAAGCCATTAAAGTAGGGCCCTAAGGCAATACGACTGGTGTCCTTCTGAGAAGAGGAAGAGGCCCACAGGAGAGCAAGCACGCGAGGACACAGAGCAGGCAGCCCTGGGCAATCCAAGGAGAGGGACCTCCGAGGAGACCAAACCTGCCCACACTTTGATCTCAGGCTTCCAGGCTCCATAACCATTAGAAAATGAATTTCTATTGTTTAAGCCACCCCGTCTGTGGTATTTGTTACGGCAGCCCCAGCAGACTAGTGTAGAAGGTAACACAGAAACAGGAGCCAGAAGAAAAGCAGAAGCCAAGCCTTAGATTCAAAAAGATGGTTACTGCCTCTCCCTGACCTCTGGGGACACCCCGCCCTTGGTGGTGTTGGTTCCTGCCAACCCGGCATACACACTGTCTAGCCTTTATTTTCCAGGAAAAGTGAGCGGAAGCTTTAGAGTGGCAAATAGGACTGCTAAGGCCCCAGAAACACAGTCAGGAAAAGGAAGCAGCTCTATGTGTGAGAACGGTAGTGTTATTCAGAGAAGGGACAAGGGAGAGGGCTGCTGAAACAGGTGGAGATAGTGTTCAGTTATTTGGAGGATCTGCCTGAACATAAGCCACACACACACACACACACACACGTGCGCACAGTTGGGAACTAAGACATTAGGAATATTTAGGGTTGCTCTTACTGTCTTAAGAGAGGTCTGCAGCTGAAACATCTCCTGGGAACCAGGGGACATCCTGATAACACCCAGATCACAACCTTGCTTGGTTCCAAGAGACCCTTATCTGATATTTCCCAATGATGCAGGAAAATGGACCCAATTTTTAGATACAACATATAAAACGGAGCCTTGGAAATGACTTGATTTATAGATCAAAACGTTTCACTTATTTAGATTCATAAGCCAATAGGTTCTAAGGAAGAATAAAAAATAAATATAGCTGTAGCTGGTATGGCCCAGAAGGTTAGAGCATTGTCCCGTGCACTTAACGGTCTCAGGTTCGATTCCCAGTCAAGGAACATACCCAGGATGTGGGATCCATCCCCGGTTGGGGCATGTATGGGAGGCAACTGATAGATGCTTTCATGTCAGTGTTTCTCTCTCTCCCTCTCCCTTCCTCTCTCTCTCTGAAATCAATCAATCAATAAAAAAAAAAAAAAGAGTATGGAAAGTACATGCATGTAATACTATAGTGGTTAGCATTTTCAAAATATTTAAAATCAAAAGATATAGGTATGGAAATGTGGTCTGACTGGTGGAGAGAAAATAAATTAAAACAAGTTTCATTCTGAACCTGGTTCAACAGGTCCGAGACAATTTTCTCATTCATCAGTTGTGCAGGGTTATATGAAAGTTGTACTTTCAGAAATTTGAATTTTTATTCAGACTACCAGGATCCCCAAATTCAGACCATGACTCTACCTTAGAAATTCAGACTTCTTACATTTTTCCACAAAGGAAGTTCTCAATAGAGTTTTACTTTCAACCACACTCTAGGGAAATACCTGAGTAAAATGTTACCTCGGGCTACCAACGCATCATCGCCCTGAAAATAACCTAAAAGGGCTTTGGGTCAATGGAATAAGGGAGCAAGAAAGATTTGAAGAAAACTAACACAATGGTGAGAAGCGCATGCCATAGACGTGGCTAGGGCTTCTTCACACACAAGGGCGGGTTCCAGAATGGAAGCCTCTCCCCACTGTCTCACCTCCACCACTGACAATGAAGCCCGTTCCCATTATCCACGGGGTCCTTCTCCCTTCTGTCTCCTGATTTTCCTGCTTTACCTCCTGTCTCTTATTAACAGTCTTTGATGATGTGGAGAAATTCTGAAATATACAATTCTGGATCCTCTTGAACAAATCTATTTTCAGTGTCTGCTGCCCACTTGGCAATGCACTGAGGGCCTTAGGCGAGGCACACAGAAGAAGGTGTGTGAGAGGCCACCTTTGCCAAGTAGGGAGAAAAAGCATTCAATTTGGGATTAATTTCATGCCCTACGAATCTTCTGATTTAATTGGAGAAATAAGACATACACCTATCAACCAATCTGTTAAGTTTTATTTAATGAGAAAAACAGTACAGCTTAATAGAAAGAGCATAGGATTTAGAGGCCTGGGCTCAAACCCTGGCTATATCAATTACTGTGTGGTTTTGGGCCAGTTCTTTTTTAAAAATATACCTTTTATTGATTTCAAGGAGGAAGGGAGAGGGAGAGAGAGATGGAAATATCAATGATGAGAGAGAATCATTGATCAGCTGCCTCCTGCAGGCTCCCCGGTGAGGATCAAGCCTGCACCCGGGGAATGTGCTGGGGACCAGGAATCAAACCATGACCTCCTGGTTCATAGGTCGATCCTCAAGCACTGAGCCACACTCGCGAGGCTGGGCAAGTTCTTTAACCTTCTGTGTCTTCATATGCTCAGCTGCAGAATGAGAATTAATTACATGACCTACTTCAAAGAGTTGCCCTGAAGATGAAATGTGAAGGCCAATTTATACTGTAAAGGCATCAGAACATCATCTGAGAATTACAAGGAAAAAATACTGAAATCATTCTAAAATAAACTTCTAACATTTATAATTCTCCAGACACTGCAAGGCATATACAGATGAAGAAGACTCAGTCTTGCTCTCAGAAAGCTTGACGTTGAGCAGTAAAGAGATGACCACACTACCAGATGAAAGAGGCTACATGGCAGGAGTGGCCCTGAGCATACAGAAAGGATGGATATAGGTATGGAAATGTGGTATGGCCCAGATGGCCCATTGTCCTGCAGGAGGCAGCTGATCAATGATTCTCTCTCATCATTGATATTTCCATCTCTCTCTCCCTCTCCCTTCCAGGTGAGAGGGAGAAGAGGTGGGGGCCTTGGGCTCCTCCTTGAAGGATTCTTATTGGTGGAAATAGGAAGGACAGCAGGATGCAGAGCATACCAGCAAGAGGAAATGACTTAAGCAAATGTACAGAGAAAGCAGATACTTCTAGCTAAAACACTTAGTAGACAAGGTACTAGATTGCCATTAGGAGAAACATTTGAATCCTGGTTTGCACTTTCTTAGCTATTTATCCTCTCCGATTCACCATTTCTCATCTGTATAATGGAGAGGATATACATAAAAAATTTATTGTAAACACTAAATATTTAGCCAAATAGCTGACATATTTGAAACAAAATATACTTAGATATAGTGATTAGAAAAATTCCCAATATCACCAATTTTAATTAGTTTCTAGAATAGATTATGGGTACAGAGGCCCAATCATAACACTCATTTCTGATATCACTCAAACATTGGAGGATGCTCTTCCAAATTTATTTGTGTTATTAACTTACAATTAGTCATTATTTTATCTATGATGTACCACCATTAGAATGTCAATGGAAAAAAGTAATCAGTGAAACAAGTTGAATGTTTGGCTATTTTGTTAGGATTTATCTTTCAGGGTGTTATAGGCACAGAGAGGCATGAACACAATAGGTGGGCCCTTGTTCAGAACTCACAAATTACTCATCTAAATATTTAAGCACACGGGATTAAATACTTACTCTAGTCACAGTTCCTTGAAGTCAAGGACAATGGAAGATAAAATACCTATTGTTTGGAGCATGGGTATTAAAACTGGAATAAGAAAAAGGAGAAATAAAGGCCTGAGACTAAGGTTTCAGTAACACTTAGCAACCTATACATCTCTTCTGTAGCCACCTTTTTTAATTCTCAGAAATCTTAGAACGGTGAGGGTGAGACTGATGCAGAACCTGTTTTGCTGACTAATAACAACAGGTTTGCTGAAACTCCTTTAGTTTGAGCATGTGTGGGATGGTGGTTCTAAACACGGATCCCAAATGTGGGAAAAGGCCTCCATACTGACTTTTGGCAGGTGACAATCTCTTATTCTTCATTCTTGCCAAGTGAAGAAAGCAGAAATACAATCTTGACCTAATTTATTCTTAGAAACACCTGATTTTAAAAATTACACGAATCCCTTAATTTAAAAAAAAAAGAAACTTCTGCAGAAGTCATATGGAATCATGTTATATCCTTTAGAATGAAAATGATCCTTGGGACATACATGGTGGAGGTTCAAAATCAACCAACACGCAGGACTGGGGCGCCATAGAAGAGCCTATCTTCTATTGGGAAAGCACCCCTCCAATGTTTCAGAAAAAAATAAAACTCTGTTGTTCAGTTTCAACTCTGAAGATTCAAGTAGAGTGAGTCAATTTCCTATTCATTAATCAAAAATGGTATGTAAAGTTCTCTGGGATGCAGCCCCCGCAGAATAAAACTGGCAAACCACGCACAGTAAACTGGCCATGAGGTGTGTGCCCTGGTGAGAGGCTGTCACCAAGAGAAGATGTCCTGCAGCACCTGTGAAGTACGTAGGACTGACCCGAAGAACTCCATGTCACCCATGGATTCCATCCATCACAGGATCAAAAGAAGTATGCAAAACACAAAGAGAAACGATCAGTTCCACTAGAACATGAGTTCTGTTCAAGAGACAGTCACCAGGCCTGTCCTATAAGTCACTAACTCTCTCCCAGGCTCAGTGTTCCTGATACTGTGTACTATTTTATGTGGTTTGGAATCATTTCAGGAATTGATTTTCATACCATTTTCAAAGCAAAACACAAACAAGGCTCTTAGTTTCTTACGTTAACGTACGGTGCACAAGGTTGCTTTTGCCTCGTTGCCTTTGTCTTTCTACTCTTGACCCAAAGTGGGAAAAAGTTTGGTTCACCCTTTTGGGTTGTTCCCATAGCTCTTATTTCAGCACCAATTAGCAATAACTCCATACTCAAAACAGTGTGGAGACTGATATGCTAGTGACCTCCCAGCAATCACTGAAAAAAATAAAATTTGAGCGGTCCTGCCAAGAAGAGTACAGTTAGACAGTCAGCACTAAAACACTAAGAAACAAGGACTCAAGTGCTAATTAGGAAGAAGAGGGAAAAGCAGCTTACATAGAGAAACCAAACAGAGCAAAATGAGAACTGCACATGGACTTACTTTGCCCTTCGGATTGAGGGCTTAGCTGTGGGAAATCTCACCCTCAAAGGTCTGACATGGAGAGACATTCTCAGACTATCCAAACAGTCCCATGGTCACTGACGTGGAAACGAATATACTTCAATAACATTTTGGCTGAGGAATATAACTTTCATTGGGCAAAGATACCTCCATTAACTTAAAGAATTAAGAGCTCTTTCCACGGGACACTGGAGCCTAGGGAAAGGAATCGGAGGCAGTGGAAGGGAGGGCCTTGGGTTCAGAGTCAGACACTAAACGCCTGGTCCTGGTCTCACACTTAAGAGCTTTGCAACCAAGAACAAGTCACCAAACCTTGAAGAGCCTGCGTTTTCTAATTTGTAAAAAGTGAATAATAACTTAAACATTGTTTACGTCACAGGACTGACGTGAGAATCCTATGAGGCAGCATATATAAAAGTGCCCCCAAAGGTTTCAAAATATAAGTCAAGGTGGTAAAGAGGTATTTTATTAAGAAACCAAATGGGTTGGTTTTTTTTCCACCTCATTCTATACTCCTGAGGTCCCTTCTTTTTTTTTTTTTTTTTTTTTTAATGTAAAATTTGATGGGAGTTCATTTAAAAGAGCAGAAACAAATGAAAATTCCTGGTGGGACACAGTCTCATCTTCTTTCCTTTCTCATTAATATTTTGCTTGAAACTGTGTAAGTCCCTTTGGAAACCTCCGTTTTTCTTATCATTGTAATGGACTCAGTGCAACTTTCGGTGTAGTATTTTAAATGATTTAGAAGAAAGTCACCTGAAATATAAGCCTGTAATAAAACCTGAAAATATGAAAGTCCTCTAGAAGTGAACAATGAAATATCTTACCCCCAAACAATATTTATTCCTGTGAGTCTCCTTACCAATAACAGGTCACCATGCTGTTGGCAACAACAGGCGAAACAAGCTGTATGTACAATACAAGGCGCGTCCTGCTGCCCGAGGGCACAAAAGGGACTGGTAACGTCACCTGAATGAAGGCCATTCTATAATAAACCAGGTATGAAGCAAGGAAAGGAGAGCAGTTTGCCAGCAAGCTCTATGTTTTCAGGCTCTGGCCCACGTTCTCTTATTCTTTCCGATAGCGTCATCCTGTACTTAGGTTCTCTGGCCGTATATCCTCATTCTGCCAGGAAAACGTGACTCAGTCAATGCACGGATTTGATACCAGACTTACAGAATGCGGGCTGCCGATTGGTTAGTCTATGGCCACATACCTCCTTCAGGAAAAGTCAAGCTCTCCCCCCACTCCCCATGATTCAAGCTGTGCAATGTTCTCTAAAGCATTAACTCGGAACTGTATTGACGGCTCTTAATGTGCATTCACACAGTACTAACCCTCGCAGAAACAGGTAGATCACCACTAGCTGAGATTCTGTAGTAGGACCAAGGAGCATCTTGATATACATCATGTGCTCTGGGGGGTGGGGAGAGAGAGAGGAGGGAGGGAGGGAGGGAGGGAGAATATAAAGAGCAAAGAGGGCAAAACACAAATAAAACTGGGAGCCAAAGTCCTCCTTGGCTGAGTGCCGCCAGTTTCCTCCAGCACATGAAAAACCCCATCCCACATCCCCTGCCATAAGCGCACTGGTTTTGTCCACCTTGACACACTCAAAAGGGAAGCACAACACAGTCACTTTAAATGGCAACATCGCAAGCCATGCCATGTAAACTCCCTCTGCCCCGGTTCGGCTGAAACCTCTGTGGGGAAGGGGGCTGCAGAGAATTCAGGGAAACCTAAGCAATGAGAAAACCCTTCCATCCTCTTCAATTACTCAAAAATGGAAAAGGAGCATCATTTTCCCAGAGAACAAACGCTACACGAGACATGCCCTTCAAGTCCTTTCTAAGGTTCTGTGACCTGTGAAACTACCTGCAATATCAGCAGGAGCAAGCCCTTCCCGAACAAATGCCCGTGCTTTATGTGTACTGTACTTGCTAATCATTACTTCATAAGCAAGAGTAGATAGCCAGTGGGGCTATAAATAATGGCGGGAATGTAAGAGTGGATTGATCTGTCTGGCTATCTAGTAATACTCCTGGCACAAGACCAGTCTTGAATGGCTGCCAGCTACCACGGAGCCAGCCAGTGATTTGTCTGGGGGTCCTGCCCTGTCAGGCAGAAAACAGTCTTAAAGCTGAACTCCCACCACTGCGCGCGCTGCCTAGATCGTGGCCGGGAGCGTTTCCCACAGAGCGTTCCCCTTTCAGCAAATCGGCCCAAAAATGACTTCAAAAAACGGGCAGAAAGGGAAGCAAAGAAAATAGGACCAAAGCAAATAGAATAAAATGAATAAACACCTTAATAATCCAAGCTGGAGATCTTGAGAGAAAAATATGGAAAATATACATCTCAAGTCAACCTGCGATGTGAGCAGTGGGATGTGGTCCCAGAGGTTACTGTAGTTAACGCCACAGGTTTGCCACAAGCCTTAATCCATCTGGTGCATCAAATCTGACCACGACTAACTGTGGACCTGGGGGTGCGGAGCTGTTGGGGCCTTCCTATGGAAGAAGCACCTGCACAGTTCTGGACGTTCAAGCAACAAGGCTCCAAGAATGGAACCAGCCCACCCCCAATGGATGAGCTTTCCTGATAAAGAGGTGGGTGGCTCAGGAGCAAGTCTGACAAGCAGCTTGTACTAACAATCTCCTTTGCAAATAGAGATATAGTTGTGAGTTGATCATCTCCCTACCGGGCTCCTGCCTTAACCCCACCCTCTTTCTGGAGGAGGTAAGTCTGATCTCAGGCTGGTGACACGAATCACTTTTCCCAGCGTGGACACGGGGAGTTAGCCCCTTCAGCACTCACCCCAGGGCACCTTGCAGGGATGCAGGACGGTGCCTGTCTGGCATTGGTGCTCCTACCCCTCAGGCTATGAGACCAGCTCTGGCTCTAAAACAAGGAAGGGAGGGAGGGAGGGAGGGAGGGAGGGAGGGAGGAAGGAAGGAAGGAAGGAAGGAAGGAAGGAAGGAAGGAAGGAAGGAAGGCAAAATAAGAAAAAGGGAAAGGAAGAAATATGGGGAAAGGAAAAAGAAGAAAAACCAAAGACAAAATAAAAAGAATGCAAAAAAGGAGGAAAAAAATGATGATCTCAATTCCTGCCTCAGCTAGGCGCACCTGATTCCTGGGCTTCAGGCAGACAGGCTCCCGTGCAAGGTCCTTAGAATAGATAGAGTAACGGAGAGGGGTGACCGTGTGAATCAAGAAGTTGCTAATTATTTAAGGATTGGCAGGTTGGATTTCCTCAAAGTGACGCATGTTTATGGCTCATGGACCACAGAAGGGGGAGGCAGCTGCTTTGTTTGGATATTTTTTTCCCCTTTTTTATTGAATTTCATAAATACCAACCAAATTCAAACAAAACTGATTTAGATTTCACCTCCTCACTTAAAATATATTTTGTCGAGTACAGTCTGTGCAGTAATCCTCTGCTATACTTTAATTTGGTTTTAATTTTATAGGCCCTGTTTTAACTGCATATTTCCAGACCTTTATTTCTCTCACAGCTCTTAGCAAAATGGTAGCTCATAAACACAAGCTCTGCTGTATAGACTTTGCATTTCATCCCAAAGTATTTCCTTTTTTATAGCCGTGGTCTTTCCATCTTAGTGCTGTGAGCGTGGGTCACAAATCTCTCTGCTATTCCAGTGTGTGACATCTTCGCTCGTTTGCCGCTGCTCATTAACAAACAATACTGCTGTGAAATTGGTTTAATGACAAAGTAATAAAATTGCTATTCTGCTCACAGATTGCCTGAGGCACTTTGAGCTCCTACAAGGCTTACTGTGGGTGCCAAGATACATTAAGCTGCTTATTCGTAAAAACTGCATCATCCGTTTTTTCACAGGTTTTTCCCTTTCCTACCCAGCCCTGCTTCTTTTTATCTTCAAATAAAAAGATATATTTGCTTATGTTCTTCCAGGCTGTCAAATTTTTACTTGCATGCATATTTCTGGAAAATGAAAGTATATTTCATTTCTTTTTTTTTCTGGAAAGGTCACTCTGTCCCTCCTGCAAGGTTGTCCCTGGATGGAACATCCACCGCAATACAACACTGAAGCAGACTTATTTTCACACATGACGTAAGCGGGAGCCAGGGTTTCTTGAACCTATTTTGGGAGGGCAAGGGAATGAAACTATTTATGGAAAGGTTTTACCTTTTCAAAGAGCAAGATTTGGAGAATCCTCACAATGTCTCTTCTCATATTAAAATGGAACATTTTACATGAAAACAACCCACACAACTTGGGTAGCGACTACTCCCATTAATATTTTATGAATAATAAAATATGTCTGCATTAAAGCAAAAAATCTTCAGCAGGCACCTGTTTTCCATAATGAATTACACGTTCTGGAAAAGTAGCCTTTTTCCATTTGTCTAATGCCCATCCAGACCTGAAGATTTACTGCGGCAAGACAATGGGGAAATAACCCAATTGCGATTTGACAGGTGGGCAGGACTTGATAATTATGGCCAGACATCTTAACACTGTGCAACTGATGTAAATAAACATCCCCAGCACAGATCAATATTGCTTTCCGACTTTTGCATTTTGAACAACACATGCTAGCAATTTACATCCTTTCTCTCTCTCTCTGGCTGATTGGAAAGGCTGCATTCATTTAAACACATTGCATGCATCCACACACTCCACATATTTCATTTAAAAGTATTCAATACACCCAACAGCCAGAACTGTACTTTATAATCACATTACAGTCACCTGCTGGTATCTTTCTATTAATTATGTAAACTGATATTTCAAAGACTCCGAAAACCACCTGAATCGGCCATTTGAATACCTGCAATGCCTGCGTGATCAATTAAAGAAAACAAAGCCACACTGGCAAAACACTGAACTGTCAAGAATTTGGGCATCGTTTCCCCCTCTCTGTGCGCCTGGCATTCTTTACAATTTCATGAACTGTAGGTGTTTCCTCTTCTACATGCATCTGACCTCATAAATCTCAGGAACTGGAGATTTTATTACAGCGGCCCCAAGATTTGCAAGGCCTGTCAATCCTGCCAAGCGGCTGACCCCCCTGAAGATGGGAGCGGGCCTGCCGTGGTGTGAGGGGCTGTGATGTGGGGTGTTTATAAACCAGGGACACAGACATAAGCGGCATGAGGGAGCAAGGGGGCTGTTTCAAAGAGAGGCTCACAGGGAGCCAGCAGAGAATCTGGACAAAGGTAAGACTGGGCGGGAGGAAAGAAAGAATTGAAGGCTCTGAGTGGGAAATAAGGTCAAAGGAGAAAAGAAACCATACACAAATGAGCTGGTCATAAAATAACAGCTATACATAATTCCTGCTACTCTTTAGACCTTATTAATCTTGGAAAGAAAATACTATCTACCATTTCAGGAACTCGGTCTGAATTCATTGGATGTGTTGCTTCTCTTGCAATATTTTGAAGTTAACTCACCTTCTTTATACACCCCCCCACACACACACACACTCTCACACACACACTCTCACACACACACATGCACGCCTGCACGTGAAACCTGAGAGTGAGAGGATAAAGGACAGGCCCAACATCTTTTAATATAAGAAACGATGGGTGACCAAGAGACTCTCTCAGGAATGTAATGTTAACTTGATCTCTGAAAATACAATTGCCCTCTCTCTTCTTTAAATGTGTTAAGATGATCGTAGTAAGTTGTTTTCTCTATATTTAGAACCCGGCAATAGACCCTATCAGCTGTTTGTACCTCAATGTACATATTATAAAACTCAGGTATGTAAGTTTAAACATTTGATAAATAACATAGACGAACAGAAGCTTAGAGAAAGCTACTAATAAAAGTAAACTTCTGAAAAAGATATCTTTAGAGCCAGCCAGAATTTCTGGTTTTCATGACCATTTTGCCATGACACTAACCTCCCTCAAACATGGGAATTCAAAAGCCAGTAAGTAGTCAAATTAATGGAGACATTTCTTTGTCCTTTTTTTTTTTGTGAGTGCCTCTGTAAAATATCCTATCATCAAATGCATTAAAAACCTTATAAAAATAAAAATCATACATAACAGTGTGAGGAATTATTTTCAGAGACGATGTGGAAAATTCTTCACATTCAGTCTCTATGCTACCTGTTAATTAATCATATTTATTAATCTCTTGGTATATGCAGGAAAATGTACAATGTTCTTCCAAGAATAGAAAGAGAATAAAAATGTGATGCAACAAACATGAAAACAACAACCAAAGTAACGAGAGGTGCTTTTGGGAACTCCTACCAAGTGTTATGGTTTTCACAACAATACTCTTAATCAAGGGCATTATTGCGATTTGACAGATGGGGAAACTGAGACTTCAAATTCAGGTTCAAACAGACAGTTAATAGTGAGACAGATACAAACTCAGACCCTTCTTTAAAAAAAAAAAAAAAGTATTTCCATTGATTTCAAGAGGAAGGGAGAGGGAGAGAGAGAGAGAGAGAGAGAGAGAGAGAGAGAGAGAGAGAGAGAACATCAATGATGAGAGAGAATCATTGATCGGCTGCCTCCTGCACACTCCACACTGGGGATCGAGCCCACAACCTTGGCATGTGCCTTGACTGGGAATCGAACCATGATTTCCTGGCTCACAGGTTGACGCTCAACCACTGAGCCACGCTGGCCAGGCTCAGATCCTTCTTGTTCTAAATCTGTCCATTCAACTCGCTGCCCCTCCATAAGGAGTGGCTTATGAAACAGTACCGATTACTACCTATGTGTGCCCACAAACCCGTGTAATATCCTGAACTCTTCTAAATGATGCCAAGCAAGTTGTATACGCTGTTACCTTAACCTTTTCTATATGTGGATATTCAACTAGATATGATCCTTATCTGAGACGACTCTTCTGAGAAGCAATTAAATAATATACATGAAGTACTTAGATACTTTTTAGAGAAAGATATGATGTCAGCATAGTCAATATTGTCGTGCTTGGCTTAGTCAGAACTAACCTAAAATGGCATCTTCCATCTTCCCACTGTGGACCAGCTCCGTTTCCCACGGCCAAGGACAGCACCCTCAACCCTGGGAGCGCTTAGAGAGTAAGGGGCACTGCTTATAAATGAGATAAAAAAGAAGGTGACTTGCCCTAACCGCTCTGGCTCAGTGAATAGAGCATTGGCCTGCGGACTGAAGGGTCCCAGGTTCGATTCCGGTCAAGGGCATGTACCTTGGTTTCGGGCACATCCCCAGCAGGGAGTGTGCAGGAGGCAGCTAAATTGATGTTTCTCTCTCATCAATGTTTCTAACTCTCTATCCCTCTCCCTTCCTCTCTGTAAAAAAATCAATAAAATATATATTTTTAAAAAAAGAGGTGACTCACAGCTCATGTCCAAATGACCACAGATTATTTCATGACACACATTAATACTAAAAACAAAGAATAATTAATTTAGCCGCGTCTGTCTGTCTTCCTCAGTGGGCTGGAGATCCCATGAGGGCAGGGGTCCTGTCTCTTTGGTTTGCCAATCTCTCTCTAGCACCTAGCACTATAAATATCTATTGTCTGACAAACTGCCCAAATACTCATACCAACGTGAGAAAACCTCTCAAAGACATTTTACTTCCACGTGTCTCATTCTCATGAACGGCTGAATTCGCTGCAGTGAGTCAATGGGGTGGGAGAGAGGATGGAGGGACCAGGAATGGACAGATGTAGAGACAGCCTTCCTCCAAAAGGCAAGAAACACAGGGGAAATACACTCCGACTTCTGAGAAGTGAATGTAATGATTTTGTACCTTTGTCATTTACATTTGATTCTGAACTTAAAAAGCTCCCTGAGGACAGAGGATCTGTTTTGTCCCACTCTTGAATACTTCATGTCCTGTTCCTGGTACCATGTGTACTTGGATAAGAGTCGGTGCTCAATAAATGTTTGTCAACAGACTGAATGTGTGGTTTCGAAGGAAACAGCAAGTTGAATCCGCCAATTATGTTTCATGCTGGCTAGTATTAGAGTAAGTTTGGATTTACAGAACACACCCCTATTGATGATAGAGGTGACATCTCGACAGATTACTGGCTGGAAAGGAGAAGCCAGTTGGGAATTAAAATTTATCTACAGACAACAGACCACAGAAATAAATAGAGTTGATTACAGGAGGCATTGTTACATAAAACATTTAGCAATATCCAGAAATGAAAAGAAACTACCAAAGTACCAAAAAACTCCCAGTGACACTGGGCAATGCCACCCAGGCCAGCAAGGGTCACTAAGTCATGAGGAAAGCCACAATCAAAGGCTCTTCTATTAAGCACATGAGGCTGAACGCCAGGCTGATGAGATGCAGACATATATCCTCAAAGTCCTTTGTTTTATGCATTATCACTCATTTCCCACTCTCACATCCTCAAGTGTCTAGGTTTTTTATATACCGTGTTCTGTTTTGATTTTAAGGTCATATGTAGCACATTTAAAAGTCGCCCAGCAAAGTCATTTTCAACTTGTTTCTGGAGTCATAAAAAGAAATTATAAGAAGTTTGCCAAACTATTGAGGTTGTTAAGGAAGAGGAAAGATATAAGAGTAATCATGGATTAGGTTACTGACTTTCAATGTAAATATTTACATACTGTTCATGTATGTTTGTCATATATATGTATACCTTTCTATTAGTACCAACAGGAGTACTAATAGAAAGAACCCTGGCTGGTATGCTAAGTGGTTAGTGCATTGTCCTGAGCACCAAAAGGTCTCGGATTCCAATCCTGGACCTGTTGGGGGTGTGTGTGAGAGGCAACCATTTGATGTGTCTCTCTACATTGATGTTTCTTTCTCTCTCTCTCTCTCCCTCTCTTCCTCCCTCCCTCCTTTCCACTCTCTCTAAAAAAATCAATGGAAAAAAATATTCTCTGGCCCAGCCAGTGTGGCTCAGTGGTTGAGTGTAGACCCCATGAACCAAGAGGTCACTTGTCCGATTCCCAGTCAGAGCAGATGCCCAGGTTTCCAGCTCAACCCCCAGTATGGGGCATGCGGGAAGCAGCTGACTAATGATGCTTCTATCTCTCTATCCCTCTCCCTTCCTCTCTCTCTCTAAAAATCAATAAAAACATTATTTCTAAAAAAAAAAATTCTCTGGTGAGGATTAACAAAAACAAACAAACATGGGTATGTTTATTGTAACATTACAGAGCATGTGAAGTATACAAGTGAAAGTAGATCCTTCCTTGTAGGTTTTTCTTACCCAGTTTCCACCACTATGAACTAAATTATGTGGTTCCAAGTCGCCTGCTATCCTGCTGGCAATTGTGGGCATCAGAGTCGCAGTAAGTGGTTTCCTTCGCACTCCTGAGCACCCACATTCTCCTCTGTATCGGTTCAGCCAATTCTTAATGACTATGTTTAAAAACATTTTGAGGAATTTTCCTCTCACTAGTTTTGATAGATTCCCTGACTCTATTCCAATAATGCAAATATAACTCATCTTAGTTAAAGTAATTGTCGCAAAGGACAGTCAAATGATTAAAATTTGTCATCAGGCAAGAGAAGAGATTAGGAAAAAAAACACCTTACAACAGCAAACTCAATATATCACAGGGAAGACAAACAGTTCACCCACTGAAAAATAAAGGCTGTTTTGTACAGAACAGCACAACCTCGACGGGTGCATTGTATCTGAGACCAGCACTTACTGCAAGAAAATAAAGAATTTTTGGTATAAAAGGGTTTCTTTCACTAGACATTCAAATCAGAGCACAGCTTTCGTGGTGCAATTTTTAAAACATCAAATGGCATAGAGCAGCCGAAACCGGTTTGGCTCAGTGAATAGAGCGTCGGCCTGCGGACTCAAGGGTCCCGGGTTCGATTCTGGTCAAGGGCATGTACCTGGGTTGCAGGCACATCCCCAGTGGGAGATGTGCAGGAGGCAGCTGGTCGATGTTTCTCTCTCATCGATGTTTCTAACTTTCTATCTCTCTCCCTTCCTCTCTGTAAAAAATCAATAAAATATATTTAAAAAAAAAAAATGGCATAGAGCAGTTTACTTAAAATAATGCCAGCATGGGCTTTACAGTATAAAACAAAACCAGAAAAATGTTGCTCCTTGCTGTCTGGAAGCCACAGAGCGCTTCTCTTTCGGGAGGCCCTGTGACACTGTTACACATTTGCAATGACAGTGACAACTAGGAAAGTGCTCCAGGAAAGAGAAAAATGCATTTGGGGCTGGGCCTATGCATCACAGGACAGAATCAATCTTCCTAATTAACGGCAAATTAGCAATCCCAAAATGAGTGGGATCAACCTGCCTTTGCTGGCCAAGAGTCATGCTAAGAATAGAGCTTCCTTTAAGTGCCTCTAAATTACATTTACGCCCGTATAAAGTAACATTCTTTTAATCTAATACTACATTAGTGTCACTGTTCTTCAAGTTATTACACTGTTTAAAATTTCTATAGATAGGTGGACAGATAAACAAATTAGCAGACAGATATGCAGATAATCAGACATTTCGCAAGGCAGGGCTCTGAGGTGGTCACAAATCACGGAAAGGCAGTGTGCAAGACAAGTATTAGCATAAAGCTCGCCGAAGAAGAAAAGTTTATGCGGATTAGTGATATTCTTTAAGTTCTAATGGTTATTTAGACATGTACTATATATATATATTTTAACATGCCGAGATAAACATTAGGGAAAAAAGAGAATAATTATAGCTAAAGCAGACTTAATGGCTAATGACGGAAAGAGCGTCTTGCTAAAATTGATGTGCTGTTGGGTGGTGCCATTTCGGTTTATTAACCCATTCAATAACCAAAATGTGTGAAGCATTGATGAGGGCAGCTGCGTTGCCTGACTCTGAGGGAGCCATCACAGCGTGACTGCAAGGTGTGCGCATGGCCCTGTAGGTGTGCAGTGCGCAGAATGTGCAGTCCTTTGTGGTGGTCCTGGAGGTAGCACACAGAACTACCCACAAGGTAAGGTTCATAATTTTATGAATTTAACATGTAATAAAATGACAACCATCTGTTACCATTTAAAATTTCAATTAACTTAAAATCCAACCACCAACAAAAGGAGGAATAGTGATTACGGTTTTTTTCTTTGATTAGTTAACATAGTTCCTGCAAATGTGTTAGAGTAGGACGTTTCTTTGTTGTTGTTGTTGTTTGCTTTTGTTCATTTGTTTGAGGGTTTAATCGTTAGAAGGTCCATGGAAGGGACTTAAGATTGTAGGTAACGTTGTATGTTTGTGTACATCCCTCTGGGGATTAATGGGTTTCCTTTTATGCTCAGTGAGGCCCATGACCCAGCAGAGCTCTAGGACTCACATACAGTCCATTGTTGAAGGAGGAAAAACTTTGAGTGGTACAAGTGGCTCAGTAGCCCAAAGTGAAAGAGAAAGAAATTTTGTCTACTACTAGGGAGAGGTTATTTGAAATTTGGAAAAGTTCACTCTTCCAAAGATTAAACCTTGACCAAGGAACAAAGTAATTAAAATACATTAGAACTTTGAAATCACTCACATGCAGACCATTCTTTTGACATGAAATAACTATTTATCTTTGGATCCCTTTTCTCCATCACTACCAATAACAGCTTCTCCAAGAAAAGACTTAAAGATGTTGACCTGAGAGAAGCAAGACAGTCTGTTTTATACCAAAGTGAGTCTCAAAGTTGTGATCCTTCTTGGCATCTTTTCCAACCTGGGCTACTTGTGAACATTAAGTGGTTAGCTCGAGCTCGCTCGTGAACAGATGGGAACACTGTTTCAGCGTTAGAGCAATTCCACTTTCCCTGGGGTCTTGTGGTCAGGAAAAAAGTTTAAAGATTATATGGACGTCCCAGGACCACAATCAACAAGAACAGGCCATCTTATATAATAAAGGCCTAATATGCTAAGTGTCCAGTCGTCTGGTCATCTGTTCAACCAATCAAAGCGTAATATGCTAATGAATGCTAAGGCCACTCAACCACTCGCTATGGCGTGCACTAACCACCAGGGGGCAGATGCTCCGACTGGTAGGTTAGCTTGCTGCTGGGGTCTGTCCAATTGGGACTGAGCGAGACGGGCCGGATATGCCCTGCAGCCCTCCCCCTGTCTCTCCCTGGCTGGCCAACCTCCTGTGTCCCTCCCTGGCCCCGATCATCCACCAGTGGAGTCCCTCAGCCTGGCCTGCGCTCTCTTGCAATCCAGGATCCCTCAAGGGATGTCAGAGAGCTGATTTCAGCCTGATCCCGCAGGTATAAAAGGCTAATATGCAAATTGACCGAACAGTGGAACGACCAGTCACTATGATGCGCACTGACCACCAGGGGGCAGATGCTCAATGCAGGAGCTGCCCCTGGTGGTCAGTGTGCTCCCACAGGGGGAGCGCCGCTCAGCCAGAAGCTGGGCTCATGTCTAGTGAGCGCAGAAGCAGTGGCGAGAGCTCTCCCACCTCTGCAGCCCCGCTAAGGATGTCCAACTGATGGCTCCCGGACTGCAAGAGGGTGCAGGCTGGGCTGAGCGACCCCCTGAGTGCATGAATTTCATGCACTGGGCCTCTAATATATATTTGAGTCACTGAGGAAGAAGGACATCTGCATTACATCATGGGATTCTTCTTTTTCCTCCATCAGGCCATCTTGCTATTCTTACGTGACCTTCCCAGTTGACAGATCAGTTTTAGCAATAGATCTCTCAGAAAGAGATAATCCTTTTATTGAACCTTGGACTTCCAGCTCCAAGTATTCCTTGTCCTTTAGCATTGTGTGTGGAATACGGGTGGGAGTGGTTGCAGGTGGAGATGTGTAAAGAAATTCACAGACACTAATCTTCAATGTACTCAGAAGAGATCAACAGGGAAAGCCTACAACCTATGAATGTGAGGTCTCACATTTTGACATGGCAATTGAGTATCCCAATGTTTTTGTCTGATTCTACTTACATGACTTTCCTAAAACTCCTGGAAAAATAACATCAACTTATGCCTCAGTTTACTTCTCCGTGAGAATGAAAAATAACTGACTCACAAGGGTGTTAGGAAACTAATTATTGTTGGCATATACTCTTATAATTGGTGTCATATAAGTAGTGATTACTAGTAAATGGTTGTCACTGTCACCTCTGCCTAAAGTCAACACTGTCTTTAACATTTCTTTCATTTTTCAAACTTCCTCTTGTCAATGTTATAAAATGTTTGGCAGCTATGTATATCACGTAAATGCATTAGGGCATAAAAGCTAACATTTTCTTTTAATTTTAACAATGTACATACTATTGGTAAAGAATATTGAAAGAAATACAATGCATAAGTAGATTTTACACCACATTAGAGCTGTCCAATTTCTCATGTTTAAAATTTTTCTGCATGACTAGAGCCAGGAAGAAATACATGCCAGCATAATTATATGAACAGTTGAAATTTAAACATATTGAAAAGGAGAAGAGAACATGTCCACCCATTTGTTTTGTGTTTTTCCCCCCTCCATAACAATCCCAAAGATGAGTAATTTATTTTCATAGAGGCAAGCTGAAGGCACAAAGCTTTAACATTCAAAGGAGGAAGGTAGGGGGAAAAGGAGCTTTTTAAAGTACTGTGCAAATCAATACACACACAAAAAAAATCTCAAGATGATAGTTTAATTAAAATGTGCGCAAGGCAATGCATCAGCCTCTTCCCTTGGTGTACTAGCCTCTAGAATTTGCCTTCTGCTTTCTGATCCCTGATGGTTTTAACTCGAAGGCATTTAGAATATCTTCCACCCGGCACCTTTCCACTTAGCTTACATTCCTTGTTTTTCTTTATAAACAAGAAATGGTACCGGCTTTGTGATGTTTGTTATGCTTCATGCTTTTTCATCTCCTGTATGAGCTTTGCCTGGCATGAAATGCTGTCACGCAGTGAAATTTACCTGAGAGCTAAAGAGAGGGAGGAAAAAAAAATCTTCCAAGTATATTTGGGTACAAGTTCATAGCCAGCTAAATCACTGGCAATTTTATGCTACTGGTTATTTCAATTTAAATGTTTGTAAAAGTACATATAAAAATAAAATAACCACTCCCACGGTCATCAACATGAGAAAATCTGCTTGGATTGATTAGAATACACTGTAAGTTGCTTTAAACTACCGTGTAGGAATGTTAATGTTATTCAATTCCTATTACAGTGTTCTAGGGATACCTTGGCAGCGACATAAAGCTACTGAACTCTTGGCTCCTTAATAGTTTGACTCCCGTTGTAATTGCTTTGCTCACTGGCTGCCCTGGGTCTTCATAATTGGTTAGAGTCCAAGGTCACAGATCCGGTATGGCAGTGGCCCCCACTCTTAGCTTGTTGTTTAGCTTGAATGGTAGTTTTGTTTCAGTATCACCTTTTTCAGATCCAGAAACTTTTCTTTTTATTAAATAATTCAGGTAAGTGGCCTATAATGTTTTTGTGCCAACGTTCCCCATACACCTCCTCCTACAGTTTTCACTTCAAAAGCCCCCACTAACAAATTCAGCCCAAAGCCAAATCCAGAGTGAATGTTTTGAAGACCTCAAGATTCCTTAAAGGTTTTATGTGTGTGTGTGTTTTTTTTAAATTACATATACCCATTTGGGTGGATTATAAATATTTTATTTAAGAAAATTTATTTAAAACCTGATATAAGAATCTCAATTCTTAGTGTCTTACTAATTCATTTTTCACAATCTTCATGAACACAACATAATAATCAAGAAAAGAGAGAGCTTTACTTTTTAAAAAAATCAAGCTCATAACGATACTATGAAATTACATAGAAAAGAAATAATATGAAGATACATCCTTTTATGTATTTTTCCTCTTTGAGATAATGAAATCATTGATGTGAAAGGCTTTTGGAGGCAGGGTGGTATACTAGAAACAGTTCTGGACCCAGGGGCTGGGTTTGTCAACTTTGGGCTTTACCCCTAACTTGTGTGGCCCTCCCTGTGACCCGCATTTCCCCTCTCTAGACCTCCATTTTTATATATATATATATTTTTTGTAAAATGAGAGCTTTTTGGTTAGATTGTTTATAAGGCCTTTTCAGTCCTCCCTTACTGTGTAGTCAGGAATTGACAAAATAAATAATTAGCTTCCAAAATTTCAAAGTCCTAGAGTCAGTTTAGACAACCTTGACAAAAGGAGGGTGACTGAGTAGGGAACTCATCTGATCTCACCATCTCAATGACTCCAAGGTCAAGGGCTTTTTGTGAAATTGCACAGGTAACATTGACCTGGTGTTTGGTTCTTTTGTTCTCCTAAATAGGGGCGTCTACCTGGCAAAAAAAGGGATTTAAGAAAGAGCTTATCAAAATGATCAAGATAAGGCATTGTGCATAGCCTCTGCATAAAAGCTAAATAACATACACTTTTCTTAAGATGGTATTTCATTTTTTTCCAGTGCTGCCTTTAAGAATATGTAAATCACGATGAAAGTGACAAACCAAAAGTGTATGAACGGTCACTGTGGAAGGAAATTACTTTAGAGCAGAGCTCACTCCTCTGCAAACAGCCCATGCCCTTCCCGGCCAGATCAACAACACACTATTAGGAAGATTGTTTTTGTTTTGATGCCGACCTGCCTGGGAGCAGGATGCCAAGGGATTTCACAGAGAGGAAAAGCTCATGATGCAGCGCCACACTCTTACAAGATGCTCAACTTCACAACTATGGGAAATTGTGGGATATCTACTGAAGTCCAAACTTTTATGGCATCAAACGTGTCCCCCTTTATCATCCTATCTCAACTTGGAACCAGAAAGATGCAGTTTGTTACTTTGCCTAATCTTCTGTTTTCATGAAGAACATTGTGCTCTAAATAGATGCAAAAAAATTTTTTCACTACAATTGTCAGTGTTTAATTATGGAATGAAATCTTGTTTCCTACAGCTTTCTGCCCTAGGATGCCCCTATATGACCATATATGGTGGTGTCCTTTCCATGGTCCCCTCTACAGGACAGGAGTCAGTGTGGATCTGCCCCTAAGTCCCTAAGCTCCTCCCCGTGCCCTCTATCACCAAGGTCTCCCCTCTTTCTGGACAAGCTCATCTGCTCCCAGGGCCTTGAATAACATCTGTACCCTCAGACCTACCTTTCCTTCCCCTTGCGCCGCCCCACAGCGTTTCCTGTTTTTCTGACCCCTTCCCCTCCAGGGCTCATCTCTGTTTTATGCTATCTGTTGTGAAAACAAGATCATCTTCCCAGAGAAACCGTCAGGCCCCACTCAGATCTGCTGTCGTTGTGGAAAGAATCCTCGAGCCCTCGCTCCCCACGGCACAGAGCCCAGAGTTGTACTGTTTCTACTCTCACCCCACGCTGAATGAGTCACCAGGTTCCTGCCACATTCTTTAACAATAGAGACAAAATCGGTTTCTCTTTCCTCATTTTAAAGGCTAAACCTCTGATTCAGGCTCTGTTTAAGTCACCGTGGTCTGCTGTGACTGGTCTCTCTCCCTCTCTTCCAATCAATTCCAAATACAATGGTTAAAATCGTTTTCATCTCACTTGCTTTGACTAGATTTTTTTTTTTCCAGTTCACAGGCTTAGAATCATAAAATAATAGAATTTTAAAGATGAAAGGACCTTAAAAATCACCCGGTCCCCATTCTTTTATGGATGAGGGGACAGGTACTAAATTGCCCGAGATCACATACAAAATTGTCTGAGCTGGAATCAGACCCAAGCTTCTCCCTTTAAGGTGACACATGGCCTCACCCTTTGGGTGAGGACAGAACCTTCCTCCTCGCTGTTCTGGGGTGACGGTCTCTCTCACGGTACCTCACCCACTTGCAAACCTCTTTTTCTCTAGTCGGGAGAGTTGGCTTCTGCCCAGACTGCTTCACTCAAATTCCCCACTTTCATGGTGTCTCATACTGTTTCTATCTAACCACTAACACATTTCCTTCCTCTGATTCAGAATGAACTTCAAATCCAGTCTCCTCCACAATACGGCATGCTCGCGGCCACCCTCTCACCTCAGTACCCGGCATCGGGTGCGTTTTCCTCCCCAGCCTCTTCTCCAGCTTATGTGAGTGCAGTTCAACAAGAAGTTACGAGGACCCGTGTTTCTGTATAATCCCTTTGTCTTTGAAAAGGCATTTAAAAAAATGTCAATCTAGAAATTGTTTCAAATCCTTAACTAGTTTGGAAACAGACCAACATGAGGGCTCTCATTCATAAAATGCAACCTAATTTTATTCTGCTGTGATTCCTAGAAAAATCATTTTCTCTATAAGGCTGTGGAAGAGTTTCTTGGAAGTTCTCATTATTATTTTTTTCTTGGTTAATGATTTACTGTTTTATTGGGAAAATCATATCATCTCCACGAACTGCTAATTTCCTCAAGAAATTTTCCCTGTTCCCTCCCCCAAGAACAGATATAATTCATTATAATACACTGCAAGGGGCTGTCCACAATTGCTTAATAAAATTGTGTCATTAGACATACTATTTAAAATTAGTGAACTACTGCCTCGGGCTGGAAATATTTTTATTGTGTAAAGATTTTCTGTTGTAATGGAATTTGACTTATTCATCAGACCTAAAATTCTGAGTCTACTTCATCTCCAACCTGATGGTGAATTGGCAGCCATTATTTATTTAGGGTGTGAGACAAACAAGCTTTCCTTCTGAGACCAAATTATTGGCAATTCTTTAATTAATCTAGTGGAAGATGAATTGAGACCACAGGATATGAATTCCTGCTGATACTCTAAAAACATGATACTCTCACATCATAACTAATGCTCAAAGGGACACAGCATCCTGAAAACGTTATCCTAAGTGAGAGCTACGGAGTACTCATTCCCACGATGGGACCAGAGTACGGATTTAACTTATCTGCAGAGCTTTGGAACTAGGGCATTTTGTGAGTCTGTGGGTTATGGCCCCATTTCCAGAAAAATCTATCTGAGCCTAATGTAACCCAGCAAACCTTTCAAATGAAATAGTCTTGAGGGAGGCAAGTTGTCATTTTTCTGACATATTATTTAGGGCTCAGCTCAGGTTTCATTCTTTCTTCTTTCCCCACTTACACCCCCTGCTCATTCTCCATGAGCGCCATTGTCTAATTAAGGAAAATGAAATCTGCAACGTGTGGAAGGGAGACATGACGTCCCTGGTGAGTCAGGCTCGCTCCTCCCTGCACACCATTAAAAAATGGAATCCAAGGGTGGTTGTTTTTTTAATTGGTATCACTTTGTCTTTAGTGCAAAACACATGGCAATAATTTAGTGAACTTCAGTGTTTCTCTTGTGGCAAATTGATTGCATAATTTTATTATGAGTGGAACAATGACTTCTGGGAGCAGGAGAGATTCTCTCAGAACTGCACATAACTCGGTTGACTAAATGTAATAGCTGGAGAAGGTAATGAAAACAGAGCCGAGGCTCCGCAAGGCTAGAAGATTTCAGTTTCTTGCTCCTGTCAAAAGGCTACTCAATAAATCATACCTGAAGCTTATTTAATGTCAGAAGCCAGTAAGCTGACAAAGTGCATTGGGGTGCTCACCTCAGAAAAGGCACCCAGAGTCATGTGATCTCTGGCCCCTGGACCCAATGGGGTCATATAATCCGTCTATGGATTTTAATAAGTAACCTATTATGTACCCTTTGGTGCTAATTATTTTACACTTCACTCATTTCCTGTTTACTGACATTGCTTTAGTAATTTCATTATGAAAAAATGACGACAAAAAGTTCCTCCATGTGACTTTTACTGTTTTATTCCGCGAGGAGTTGCTACTTGTCTCTTTCACATGCTTCTTCTACACCAGCCCATTACACCACACACAAACACAAAGGCACCGAATCCATGGGAACAGCTCAGGATAACAGGAAACGTGCATTTTTAACAAAGTGAAGGGCCACACTGAGTCACCCAGATCTAAGAGTGTCAGGACTTGGTAACACAGCTGAGAAGGTGTTTGAAATGTACCCTACTGAACTCTAGGCTTCAGGTAACACGGAAACAAAATCCGCCAGGACCAGATTCCATTGTGCTACTCTGTACACTCCTTTTATGCAGAAGAAATTTTGCTCGTGGGCACTCAAAACTACCCAGGCATCCTATCGACTGCACTGACAATAAAGCAATAAGAATCAGATCACAATTAAAAAAAAAAGATCACTTTGCCCAATGAAATCCTTATGCATTTTATTGTATATAATACTCATATTTAATACAATATTCCCATCCTCAGACTGCTGGGTACTTTTCTAGATTTTAGAAAACAAACGTGGGGAGACAAAGAAAGTTGTCATGTGTTTCATCATTTGTGAGTGAGATGATATATCCAAAATCTAGGTTTAAAATAGATGACAGTTGCCCTAACCGGTTTGGCTCAGTGGATAGAGCATCGGCCTGCGGACTGAAGGGTCCCAGGTTCGATTCCGGTCAAGGGCATATACCTTGGTTGCGAGCCCAACCCCAGTTAGGGGGTGTGCAGGAGGCAGCTGATCGATGTTTTTCTCTCATCGATGTTTCTCTCTATCCCTCTCCCTTCCTCTCTGTAAAAAATCAATATAATATATTTTAAAAAAATAAAATAGATGACAGTTTAATCTTGAAAGTAATAAAATACCACTATCAGACAGGTGAAAGTATGCAAATATTGGTGACCATCTCTATGAAGGAAATCTATCAATCAATAATAATCTATAATCAATAATGGAAAAAGGAACCACCTGGCAGTCATTCTTATGACATATGCTTGGAAAGAATGGCCTGGTCCTTCCTCAAGAATTGTGCTAAATCTTTACATCAAGACCATTAAAGTTATTTTTCACCTGTGGGCTTTGAGGTAGATTTGAATCCAGATCTTTGGGGATTAATCCACACTGTCCCTACCACTGCTTTAGTAATTACTGCTGAAGTTTTTGCTTATCTAAAAGCTTTAAGGAAGTTTGGAACTCAAGAGGTCGACATTAAACAGCCTGTAACCTCAGCTTGCAGGGACTTATCTAAAAGATAAGCTGTATCTAAAGACAGACGGGAAATCTCATATCTTCCAATGTTTACCTTGCCAGGGAAAAAGAGAAAGAACTTTGCATGTGTTGCAACCTGAGTGCGGAATTAACTATTTGGGATGAGGGCAGGAAGTTAGCTGCAAATCTATATTAAGTGATCAGTCAGCAATAATGCTTCTGATTCATGCACAAATGACTGAGGTTTTCCATTATGATTATAATAAAACAATGAAGCAGGGAAAAGATGTGAAGAAAACAAAATAAAAAAAAAACACACACCAGTACATTGCTCTGTATTTCCCCCCACGTTTATAATAATTTTGCAGATAAAAAATGGTTTTTCTTGTTTCTAGAATAGAGGAAATAGTTCTGAGAGTCATGAATTGGGTAGAATTCCTGAGATAAGCACTGGGAGGTGCCACCTCGCCAACGCTGGCTCTCTAATTCTTAAAAAATGCAACACAATGAAAACAACAGCAATGACGACAGAACAAGTCCTGAAGATCAAGAGGTTAATAGGACCTACATTTACTCATTAACAGAGCAGATTCTCAATTAAGTAATTTTTGGAAAGCTGCTCTCTCTCCAGTGAATGACTGCATGAATGAATGAGTGAAGTGAGTGAGGATCTGATCTAAAGACTATTCATAAAGTACTTATTTCCCTGAGGGTAAATTTTTGGAATAAATTTAAAAAACACACTCTACACTGTGGATAAAGGAAGACGTGAAGAAACATAATTTACTGGAAAAGATGCCAATGTGGTAAAAAAAAAAAAAAAAAAAAAAAGGACTGAGAACTTAAGAACCACCAAGACTGTAGCCATCAAGACTCTTATTTTTAAGAGTACAAAATGTGGAGAAAGTAAATAACACGGTCTTGAAATATGCTGATCTATCTTTGCACCTTCCTTTTAATAGCTTCTAATTTAAGGACTCTGTTTAAACTTTGCATTGATAAACCCCTTTCCATTTTCTGTATTCTAGAAATAAGTTAAGAGGGTAATTTGAAAATTCCCATTTTAAAAAATGATTTTTTAAATAATACGGTTTTACCCATCTGTGACTGAGTTAGGAATACTTAAAGCAATCTGTTGCTATAGGATAATTTTGTAATATTTTTAATGAATAGTCTTCCATTTTTTCCTATTTAAAAATAAGTGAATAGCAAGTCAATATCACCCTACTTTAAATCATGCAGCCCACTGAAATATAGACTTTTATTTGTGTGTTACTTTGAGAAACCATGTAGATCATGCCAATTGGGATGGATAAAGGACTTACTGGAGCGAACCTTGTCTCCCTTCCAAATACTGGCCTAATGAAGTGCCGGAGTAGGTAGAGCCTGGTGCCTAACGCAGGACTCGGCTAGGGAGTTTATTGTCGTCATCAATGAAAGAGAGGAGGCTAATTCTAAAACTCTTCAAATATCTAAAATAGTCTACATTTTGGGCCAGAGTTCTCTCCATGTTTAGAGACTTTTGAAAGATGCTGACCTTCAGCATGAGAAATGTTACCTTCCAAAAAGTCTCTCATTGAAATATTTTCTTTAGGGGGCATTTTTTGGAACTGTTTCAGGAACTTGTTGCATTCCTTTTTTTGTTGTGTTTTCTCTGTAGCACTGTACTTTCCTCTAAACGAGGAACTTTTTTCTTCCCTTATTGGCATTCCAACCCGGCAAAGAAATATGCATCCTGAGATAATGCTGCCAGCTTGCTATGAAAACCATATTTCATTCTTTCTTCGCAGAGCGCGAGGCAAAGCACAAAGGAGCTGGTCTAATTGAATGTAAAGGAGCGCAGCGAACCTCCCTTTGAGTCCCCTGGCTGGCACCCCCTCCTTTACTCCCCCGACTCCGCTTTTTGTGTGCCACAGCTGCTCGCCCACATTTGGACTGAATCTCAAATTCTGGACCTGGTCCTCCCCTCTCAGCGGCATAGAAGGTGTCTAGGAATGCTAACGGGACATGGCAATGGGCTGAAGGCACAGCTGCCCGGGGACAATAAATATCTCCAATTTTCAGATCCGTGTGGGGAGTTCAGGAATCTGCTGCAGAAAGGGAAATGGGAAAATACGGTCATGGTCCCTCTTTTCCAAAATCGGTGTGCCATGTGTCAATCAATGCGCCAGTTCCCTTAGCTGTAGACAGAGCAAAAGGAAACCCAGTGAAATACCAGGGCAATCCCTCTGGTTACACGTTACTCATGTGCGTTGTTCTTTTCATGCCTCTTAGGCCCTCGTCCCACCTCCTTCTGGTTTTCCTCTGAACTGCAGGTCCCCGAAAACTGACCGCAGGAGCATGGAGACAGATGATGGAGCCGGGGTGGGGATGGAGGAGCCTGGAGACCCTCCTGCGGGCTCAGACTCAGCTCTGTCACCCATGGACCACTGTCCCTCAGGCAGAAAACACTCCGCTTCAGTAACAGACTTCCTGGGCATCGAGGCACCGCACCCCCTGCCACCTCTGCCTCCTTCCACGGTCCTGGCACAGAAGCCACCGGAGAGGGAAGCCTTCCACCTCCCGCTCCCCAAACTGGGGTTCAAACGCAGGGGGTTTGGGGTATTCATTTCCTCCGCATCAGCAGCTTCAACACATTCGAGGCTGACAATGAACCCCGCACCTGGCAAATCTGACGTGAGATTCTAATGGACTGTGATTCAGAAACATAGATGTTACTTGGAAAGAATCACCACAGAC
This sequence comes from Myotis yumanensis, assembly GCF_028538775.1. Taxonomy (NCBI): domain Eukaryota; kingdom Metazoa; phylum Chordata; class Mammalia; order Chiroptera; family Vespertilionidae; genus Myotis; species Myotis yumanensis. The sequence continues at coordinate 75,443,102 of NW_027223752.1, read as the reverse complement.
GGCAGCGATGTGTTTAACAGACGGCTGCAGCGGGAGCTGCTGAGCAGAGAGGATCCGGCCCGGCAGGGGCAGGCGTGCTCCCTCCAGGTTTATCTCAACTCCGCCTCCCCGGTTTATCACCCTCTCCTTCAATCCTTTCTCTCTGGAGATAAAAGTGTCCAGCTGTCCCTGCACCTCATTTAGATTTCTTGCACCGCTGGCCGATTATTCCATATGTTTACCCCAAAATTATCTCACTCGGGTCCCAGCTTCCTCTCGATGTCCTAATATGACACTGTGTTGCCTGGTGCCTGCTCTCCCTGCCACGGGGCCACAGCACACACACCTTTGAAAATGACTTTCCTGTGAGGTCGAGGCTGTCCCCTCTTTTCCCGCTTACCCAGCCTCCTACGAATTAGGCTTCAAATTGGACTCTGGGACGCCCTGGCATGGGGCCTGACCTTGACCTCCTGTCTTGAAACCCACCTAAAATGCTACTATTGCCCTTCAGGTGTGAGCAGCAGAGAAAAGCATCTGGGCTCCCAAATCTGCTGAACTGATGGCTTTCCGAGGAGAACAACGCATCCTTAGGCTACCACCCTGTCCCTGTCCCTGGCGGAATCGGGCGGCAAGGCCGGCCCACAATACTGCCTTTCACTTCCAGAGCACTGCTAACTCACGTGTTTTCACACACACACATTCTTTTGTGTCCACCTCATCCCGTGTCCCAGGTAAGAAAGCCAGTCGCCTGGGTGGTTAATGAGCCTTCTTACAGGGAGCGGGCAGAAGGCAGAGAGAGAAACCATTCCCAAGGTAACTCTCCTGGCAGGGTTCCCGAGTCCCACCCGAACAAGGCCCCGCACAGTCTAGGAAACGTGGTCGGGGTGGCCAAACTGAAGTTGGTAAAACAAAGCTGCGCTGCGGAGTGGAGGTCTGATTATGAGAGGCTATTAGACCTCGGCAGACTGTGGTAAGAGCCCTGATGAAAAGGTGGGGCACACAGGACGCAGACATTTAATATCTTCAGTTCGCGAGGCCGTGCAAGGACATGTAATCTATTACACAAAGGCAGTCTCTGAGCTACCTTCAGCTGAAAAGGTCTTTGAAATTTAAGTTTCATGCATTTTTATTTGGGGCCCTGGAGACAGCCTTCCATCAAGAAAGTAGGTCCTTTATTCCAAGTGTACCTGTGTTCGGTCCATAACGCACCCTGTGGGTTTTGCTTGTTGGCATGTAGATAAGATATAATGACTGGGGTCATGAGTTTTAAGAGTACAGTATTTCTTTCTTTTAAAATTCACTTAGAAATAGGAACTTAAAAAATTAAATGGTAATTCTGACATAGCGTTGAGGAAAGTTACATGAGAACATGGAAATGTCATGATTTTTCTCATAGTACTTTTAGTTTAAGGGATTTTAGCTATCCAAGTTAAGACTTTGGCTTATTTCAATGATTACTATTGCCTAAGATGCATAAATTCATCCCAACAAATTATTCAAACATGAACTTCTTCATTAAATTAAAAAATATATATATATTGTCAGTGAATGCTGTTAAGCATGCCTCCTGAGGAAATACCAGAGCATTTATATCTCAAACTTTCCTTCAAAATGTCTATCCTCCACAGCTATATGAAATCAACTACCTCCCAGGACTCCCTAATCTTCCCTTCCTGGCATCAAAGAACTACAAAAGAAGATAATCTAGGAAACTACAAAAGTCTCTGTTTAATGCAAAAGCTCTGCTCAGTGAGTTGTCTCCTCTAAAACTGTATTCGCCTTAAATATACCCATTTGACCCTGGAAGAAATCTCCATTCTAATTTGTAAGCTCTTTAATGACTTCATTATGGATATTGTTGTATGAACTCATCATATTTCTCTCTCATTTTTACAATTATTTACTTTTAACGATTTTAACAATAGCATCTATTGTATGTGCCAGCACTATGCTGAATAGTTAACGTGCAGTCTTACAGATATATAGGGTATATATGACTACTGTCCCCATTTTACAGATGAGAAAACTAAGGCTCAA